>NC_086447.1:936012575-936069287 GCF_028390025.1 Pseudophryne corroboree
TCCCCTCACCGAGGTGGTTATAGCTACAACCTGGTGTGCTCCTCAGCCTTTATGTGTAAGTCCCCCCACCGAGGTGGTTATAGCTAGAGCCTGGTGTGCTCCTCAGCCTTTATGTGTAAGTCCCCTCGCCGAGGTGGTTATAGCTAGAGCCTGGTGTGCTCCTCAGCCCTTTATGTGTAAGTCCCCTCACCAAGGTGGTTATAGCTAGAGCCTGGTGTGCTCCTCAGCCTTATGTGTAAGTCCTCCTCGCCGAGGTGGTTATAGCTTAGAGCCTGGTGTGCTCCTCAGCCTTTATGTGTAGTCCCCTCACCGAGGTGGTTATAGCTAGAGCCTGGTGTGCTCCTCAGCCTTTATGTGTAAGTCCCCTCACCGAGGTGGTTATAGCTAGAGCCTGGTGTGCTCCTCAGCCTTTATGTGTAAGTCCCCCCACAGAGGTGGTTATAGCTAGAGCCTGGTGTGCTCCTCAGCCCTTTATGTGTAAGTCCCCTCGCCGAGGTGGTTATAGCTAGAGCCTGGTGTGCTCCTCAGCCTTTATGTGTAAGTCCCCTCACCGAGGTGGTTATAGCTAGAGCCTGGTGTGCTCCTCAGCCTTTATGTGTAAGTCCCCTCACTGAGGTGGTTATACCTAGAGCCTGGTGTGCTCCTCAGCCTTTATGTGTAAGTCCCCTCACCGAGGTGGTTATAGACTAGAGTCTGGTGTGCTCCTCAGCCTTTATGTGTAAGTCCCTCACTGAGGTGGTTATACCTAGAGCCTGGTGTGCTCCTCAGCCTTTATGTGTAAGTCCCCTCGCCGAGGTGGTTATAGCTAGAGCCTGGTGTGCTCCTCAGCCTTTATGTGTAAGTCCCCCCACCGAGGTGGTTATAGCTAGAGCCTGGTGTGCTCCTCAGCCTTTATGTGTAAGTCCCCTCGCTGAGGTGGTTATAGCTAGAGCCTGGTGTGCTCCTTAGCCTTTATGTGTAAGTCCCCCCACCGAGGTGGTTATAGCTAGAGCCTGGTGTGCTCCTCAGCCTTTATGTGTAAGTCCCCCCACCGAGGTGGTTATAGCTAGAGCCTGGTGTGCTCCTGAGCCTTTATGTGTAAGTCCCCTCGCTGAGGTGGTTATAGCTAGAGCCTGGTGTGCTCCTCAGCCTTTATGTGTAAGTCCCCTCGCCGAGGTGGTTATAGCTAGAGCCTGGTGTGCTCCTCAGCCTTTATGTGTAAGTCCCCTCACCGAGGTGGTTATAGCTAGAGCCTGGTGTGCTCCTCAGCCTTTATGTGTAAGTCCCCTCACTGAGGTGGTTATACCTAGAGCCTGGTGTGCTCCAGAGCCTTTATGTGTAAGTCCCCTCGCTGAGGTGGTTATAGCTAGAGCCTGGTGTGCTCCTCAGCCTTTATATGTAAGTCCCCTCGCCGAGGTGGTTATAGCTAGAGCCTGGTGTGCTCCTCAGCCTTTATATGTAAGTCCCCTCGCCGAGGTGGTTATAGCTAGAGCCTGGTGTGCTCCTGAGCCTTTATGTGTAAGTCCCCCCACCGAGGTGGTTATAGCTAGAGCCTGGTGTGCTCCTGAGCCTTTATGTGTAAGTCCCCTCGCTGCGGTGGTTATAGCTAGAGCCTGGTGTGCTCCTGAGCCTTTATGTGTAAGTCCCCTCACTGAGGTAGTTATAGCTAGAGCCTGGTGTGCTCCTGAGCCTTTATGTGTAAGTCCCCTCACTGAGGTAGTTATAGCTAGAGCCTGGTGTGCTCCTCAGCCTTTATGTGTAAGTCCCCTCGCCGAGGTGGTTATAGATAGAGACTGGTTTGCTCCTCAGCCTTTATGTGTAAGTCCCCTCACTGAGGTGGTTATAGCTAGAGCCTGGTGTGCTCCTCAGCCTTTATGTGTAAGTCCCCTCGCCGAGGTGGTTATAGATAGAGACTGGTTTGCTCCTCAGCCTTTATGTGTAAGTCCCCTCGCTGAGGTATGCAGTACACTACTCATCAGAGGTTGGAGGTTTGCAGTACACTACTCATCAGAGGTTGGAGGTATGCAGTACACTAGCCATCAGAGGTTGGAGGTATGCAGTACACTAGCCATCAGAGGTTGGAGGTATGCAGTACACTAGCCATCAGAGGTTGGAGGTATGCTGTACACTAGCCATCAGAGGTTGGAGGTATGCAGTACACTAGCCATCAGAGGTTGGAAGTATGCAGTACACTAGCCATCAGCGGTTGGAGGTATGCAGTACACTACTCATCAAAGGTTGGAGGTATGCAGTATACTAGCCATCAGAGGTTGGAGGTATGCAGTACACTAGCCATCAGCGGTTAGAGGTATGCAGTACACTACTCATCAAAGGTTGGAGGTATGCAGTACACTACTCATCAGAGGTTGGAAGTATGCAGTACACTAGCCATCAGCGGTTAGAGGTATGCAGTACACTACTCATCAAAGGTTAGAGGTATGCAGTACACTACTCATCAGAGGTTGGAGGTATGCAGTACACTAGCCATCAGAGGTTGGAGGTATGCAGTACACTAGCCATCAGAGGTTGGAGGTATGCAGTACACTACTCATCAAAGGTTGGAGGTATGCAGTACACTAGCCATCAGAGGTTGGAGGTATGCAGTACACTAGCCATCAGCGGTTGGAGGTATGCAGTACACTAGCCATCAGAGGTTGGAGGCATGCAGTACACTAGCCATCAGAGGTTGGAGGTATGCAGTACACTAGCCATAAGAGGTTGGAGGTATGCTGTATGCTAGCCATCAGCGGTTGGAGGTATGCAGTACACTAGCCATCAGAGGTTGGAGGTATGCAGTACACTAGCCATAAGAGGTTGGAGGTATGCTGTATGCTAGCCATCAGCGGTTGGAGGTATGCAGTACACTAGCCATCAGAGGTTGGAAGTATGCAGTACACTACTCATCAAAGGTTGGAGGTATGCAGTACACTAGCCATCAGAGGTTGGAGGTATGCAGTACACTAGCCATCAGCGGTTGGAGGTATGCAGTACACTAGCCATCAGAGGTTGGAGGCATGCAGTACACTAGCCATCAGAGGTTGGAGGTATGCAGTACACTAGCCATAAGAGGTTGGAGGTATGCTGTATGCTAGCCATCAGCGGTTGGAGGTGTGCAGTACACTAGCCATCAGAGGTTGGAGGTATGCAGTACACTAGCCATAAGAGGTTGGAGGTATGCTGTATGCTAGCCATCAGCGGTTGGAGGTATGCAGTACACTAGCTATCAGAGGTTGGATGTATGCAGTACACTAGCCATCAGAGGTTGGAGGTATGCAGTACACTAGCCACCAGAGATGAGGTCTGCTGTACCCTAGTATTAGTTGGGGTGTGAATTGTAAACCTGCTACCAGAATGGACTGTGGGCCTAATTCAGACCTGATCGCAGCAGCAAAATCTTTCTCTAATGGACAAAACCATGTGCACTGCAGGTGGGGCAGATGGGTGGGTTATTTTGTTTCTGTGCAGGGTAAATACTGGCTGCTTTATTTTTACACTGCTGTTTAGATTTCAGTTTGAACACCCCCCACCCAAATCTAACTCTCTCTGCACATGTTACATCTGCCCCACCTGCAGTGCACATGGGCCCTCATTCCGATTAGTTCGCTGCTTTTAGCAGCATTGCACACGCTAAGCCGCCGCCTTTTTCCCCAGAAACGGCTGCGTTTTTTCGCACACACCCATAAAACGGCCAGTTTCTGTCCAGAAACACCCACTTCCTGTCAATCACACTACGATCAGCAGAGCGAAGAAATTTCTTCGTTAAGCCGTGAGTAAAATACCAAACTTATTAGCAAATTGACTTGGCGCAGACGCACTGCAAACATTGCGCATGCGCATTAGCGACTAATCGCTCCGTTGCGAAAAAAAATAACGAGCGAACAACTCGGAATGAGGGCCATGGTTTTTTCCATTAGAGAAACATGTTGCCGCTGCGATCCGGTGTGAATTAGGCCGTGTGTTTTATACTATTTATCATATTGGACTGTGCTCTGTATACCAGCCATGTACAGTATAGGGTTTAGCTCATGTTTGTAAGAATGCCACTAGATTGACTCTCCTTGTACATTTATCAGCGAGTTTTGGGGGATTGCAGCAAGCGTAGACAAGGTGTATCGCGCTGTCAGGAATAATGTTGGCCGCGCTTTCATTCCTAAATATAGTCCTCAGCCTTACACATTGTGGTACCTAGCACTGATATAACACAAGTTATTGGGTGAGTATTTCAATAAAGTTAATAATGCCATGTCTATCGTATACTGCTGTGTGTTCCCCACTGCTGTAATTACTGCAGACTCCCATCACATACTGTATCTGTAGTGTCTAATACAGAGCTTCTCCAGCAGTCCAGGTTTTAAGGAAATCCATGCTTAGGCATAGGTGACTTAGGGGGAGATGTACTAAGCAGTGATAAAAGTGGAGAAGTGAGCCAGTGGAGAAATTTCCCATGGCAACCAATCAGATGCTCCATACAAGTGTATAGTATGCAAATTAGAAAATGTTACGTCAGTGCTGATTGGTTGCCGTGGGCAACTTCTCCACTGACTCACTTCTCTACTTTTATCACTGCTTAGTACATGTCCCCCTTAATTAGTAGCTCAGTCAGTTTGATTATACCATCTGTGCACAAACAGTGATATCCCTACAACCTGGACTGTCGGGGTGCCATGAGGACCGCGTTTCTCAGACATTAAACTCCGATAATTTTGAAGTGGAAAATAAAAATAAATCCGGTCATCCGAGCCCGCCGCAGCTCACCCTGCTGATGTATGTGCATGGGAAGTCTGACTTAGGGCGAGTTTGGTGAGGAATGGGCAGTGTCCGTCACTGACACGGTGCAGAGTAAAATGCAGCCGTCTCTGCACTCAGGGAAGATTTTACTGTTTACCTTGTCTACAAAGATTCATGGGGACAGGGTTCCATTACTTTCCCTGTTCTATTCTCTCCCACATTACCTCACAGCAGCCGCTCACGCAGCTCCCTCTGATGGGATCCGGTTTCCATTCCATTCACAGTGGCCAGGGATCATATCTCTCAGCCACTTAGAAACACAATGATCTTCACCCCTGAGAATGCAAACGCTTTCTTAGTCAAATCTATTGATCTCCACCTCTATTTCTGGCTTTCCATTCCCTCATTTGCTGTTTGGAAAGGCTGCAATGTTCTAGCAGAAAGGAGGACTGCTCGGGGTGTAATGCCAGATACTGTCTGCTGCGTGGCGCAGTGCATCTATAGGACTGAGACACAGAATGGTATCAGGTGCATCTATAGGACTGAGACACAGAATGGTATCAGGTGCATCTATAGGACTGAGACACAGAATGGTATCAGGTGCATCTATAGGACTGAGACACAGAATGGTATCAGGTGCATCTATAGGACTGAGACACAGAATGGTATCAGGTGCATCTATAGGACTGAGACACAGAATGGTATCAGGTGCATCTATAGGACTGAGACACAGAATGGTATCAGGTGCATCTATAGGACTGAGACACAGAATGGTATCAGGTGCATCTATAGGACTGAGACACAGAATGGTATCAGGTGCATCTATAGGACTGAGACACAGAATGGTATCAGGTGCATCTATAGGACTGAGACACAGAATGGTATCAGGTGCATCTATAGGACTGAGACACAGAATGGTATCAGGTGCATCTATAGGACTGAGACACAGAATGGTATCAGGTGCATCTATAGGACTGAGACACAGAATGGTATCAGGTGCATCTATAGGACTGAGACACAGAATGGTATCAGGTGCATCTATAGGATTGCCGCATGTGGTCCGGCTGGTGGAATCCCATCATCCCTCCTCTATGTCACTCACCCTCCGCCATCAGCACGTGTCAGCAGTGATCCCCCATCATCTAACTGCGGGTGGACGCAAGTCCTTCTGTTCTGGGGCGGGCCTGCGGGTGGACGCAAGTCCTTCTGTTCTGGGGCGGTGCCTGCGGGTGGACACAAGTCCTTCTGTTCTGGGGCGGTGCCTGCGGGTGGACGCAAGTCCTTCTGTTCTGGGGCGGTGCCTGCGGGTGGACGCAAGTCCCTCTGTTCTGGGGCGGTGCCTGCGGGTGGACGCAAGTCCTTCTGTTCTGGGGCGGTGCCTGCGGGTGGACGCAAGTCCCTCTGTTCTGGGGCGGTGCCTGCAGGTGGACGCAAGTCCTTCTGTTCTGGGGCGGTGCCTGCGGGTGGACGCAAGTCCTTCTGTTCTGGGGCGGTGCCTGCGGGTGGACACAAGTCCTTCTGTTCTGGGGCGGGCCTGCGGGTGGACGCAAGTCCCTCTGTTCTGGGGCGGTGCCTGCGGGTGGACACAAGTCCTTCTGTTCTGGGGCGGTGCCTGCGGGTGGACGCAAGTCCTTCTGTTCTGGGGCGGTGCCTGCGGGTGGACACAAGTCCTTCTGTTCTGGGGCGGTGCCTGCGGGTGGACGCAAGTCCTTCTGTTCTGGGGCGGTGCCTGCGGGTGGACGCAAGTCCCTCTGTTCTGGGGCGGTGCCTGCGGGTGGACGCAAGTCCTTCTGTTCTGGGGCGGTGCCTGTGGGTGGACGCAAGTCCCTCTGTTCTGGGGCGGTGCCTGCGGGTGGACGCAAGTCCTTCTGTTCTGGGGCGGTGCCTGCGGGTGGACGCAAGTCCTTCTGTTCTGGGGCGGTGCCTGCGGGTGGACGCAAGTCCCTCTGTTCTGGGGCGGTGCCTGCGGGTGGACGCAAGTCCTTCTGTTCTGGGGCGGTGCCTGCGGGTGGACGCAAGTCCCTCTGTTCTGGGGCGGTGCCTGCGGGTGGACACAAGTCCTTCTGTTCTGGGGCGGGCCTGCGGGTGGACGCAAGTCCTTCTGTTCTGGGGCGGTGCCTGCGGGTGGACGCAAGTCCCTCTGTTCTGGGGCGGTGCCTGCGGGTGGACGCAAGTCCTTCTGTTCTGGGGCGGTGCCTGCGGGTGGACGCAAGTCCCTCTGTTCTGGGGCGGTGCCTGCGGGTGGACGCAAGTCCTTCTGTTCTGGGGAGGTGCCTGCGGGTGGACGCAAGTCCTTCTGTTCTGGGGCGGTGCCTGCGGGTGGACGCAAGTCCCTCTGTTCTGGGGCGGTGCCTGCGGGTGGACGCAAGTCTTTCTGCTCTGGGGCGGTACCTGCGGGTGGACGCAAGTCCCTCTGTTCTGGGGCGGTGCCTGCGGGTGGACACAAGTCCCTCTGTTCTGGGGCGGTGCCTGCGGGTGGACGCAAGTCTTTCTGCTCTGGGGCGGTGCCTGCGGGTGGACGCAAGTCCCTCTGTTCTGGGGCGGTGCCTGCGGGTGGACGCAAGTCCTTCTGTTCTGGGGCGGTGCCTGCGGGTGGACACAAGTCCCTCTGTTCTGGGGCGGTGCCTGCGGGTGGACGCAAGTCCTTCTGTTCTGGGGCGGTTCCTGCGGGTGGACGCAAGTCCTTCTGTTCTGGGGCGGTGCCTGCGGGTGGACGCAAGTCCTTCTGTTCTGGGGCGGTGCCTGCGGGTGGACTCAAGTCCTTCTGTTCTGGGACGGTGCCGGCGGGTGGACGCAAGTCCTTCTGTTCTGGGGCGGTGCCTGCGGGTGGACGCAAGTCCTTCTGTTCTGGGACGGTGCCTGCGGGTGGACGCAAGTCCTGTTCTGGGGCGGTGCCTGCGGGTGGACGCAAGTCCTTATGTTCTGGGGCGGTGCCTGCGGGTGGACGCAAGTCCCTCTGTTCTGGGGCGGTGCCTGCGGGTGGACGCAAGTCCTTCTGTTCTGGGGCGGTGCCTGCGGGTGGACGCAAGTCCTTCTGTTCTGGGACGGTGCCTGCGGGTGGACGCAAGTCCTGTTCTGGGGCGGTGCCTGCGGGTGGACGCAAGTCCTTATGTTCTGGGGCGGTGCCTGCGGGTGGACGCAAGTCCCTCTGTTCTGGGGCGGTGCCTGCGGGTGAACGCAAGTCCTTCTGTTCTGGGGCGGTGCCTGCGGGTGAACGCAAGTCCTTCTGTTCTGGGGCGGTGCCTGCGGGTGGACGCAAGTCCTTCTGTTCTGGGGCGGTGCCTGCGGGTAGACACAAGTCCCTCTGTTCTGGTGCGGTGCCTGCGGGTGGACGCAAGTCCTTCTGTTCTGGGGCGGTGCCTGCGGGTGGACACAAGTCCCTCTGTTCTGGGGCGGTGCCTGCGGGTGGACGCAAGTCCTTCTGTTCTGGGGCGGTGCCTGCGGGTGGACGCAAGTCCTTCTGTTCTGGGGCGGTGCCTGCGGGTGGACGCAAGTCCTTCTGTTCTGGGGCGGTGCCTGCGGGTGGACGCAAGTCCTTCTGTTCTGGGGCGGTGCCTGCGGGTGGACGCAAGTCCTTCTGTTCTGGGGCGGTGCCTGCGGGTGAACGCAAGTCCTTCTGTTCTGGGGCGGTGCCTGCGGGTAGACACAAGTCCCTCTGTTCTGGGGCGGTGCCTGCGGGTGAACGCAAGTCCTTCTGTTCTGGGGCGGTGCCTGCGGGTGGACACAAGTCCCTCTGTTCTGGGGCGGTGCCTGCGGGTGGACGCAAGTCCTTCTGTTCTGGGGCGGTGCCTGCGGGTGGACGCAAGTCCTTCTGTTCTGGGGCGGTGCCTGCGGGTGGACGCAAGTCCTTCTGTTCTGGGGCGGTGCCTGCGGGTGGACGCAAGTCCTTCTGTTCTGGGGCGGTGCCTGCGGGTGGACGCAAGTCCTTCTGTTCTGGGGCGGTGCCTGCGGGTGGACACAAGTCCTTCTGTTCTGGGGCGGTGCCTGCGGGTGTTGGGGGTTGCAGTTAGATAATAGCACTCGTGTATGAGCAGTGAGCACCTTTACGTCCTGCAGCAAATGGTGTCCAGGAAAACATAAAAATCTTACAATATGTCCCCTGTTGAAAACTTTTGACAATTTCATATAATTATAGTGAGGGGAAGCGTTGGATAATAAACTGCAACGCTGCTTTTATTTAGAGTTATTTGTAAGTGAGACGCGATTAGTAATCACCGTATTCATTACGAGGGATATTAATGAGATCAGATGGGCCAGACTGATGTGTTTAAAGGAGGTTAATAATAAAGTGGTCTTTTTAATGTACAGATTACTTTAATACTCATGCACAGGGGTGGTTTACCAGAGGAGGGGCCTGTGTGCGATTCTGGCATTGTGCCAGAGCCTACTGCACATACGCAGGTCTCCGGAAACATGGCGCCCACCGCGACTTATCACTTCTGTGCATGTAAGACTCCAGAAAGATAAGTACTAAAACATGGGTGCAGTATTTGCAGTGTGGAAACATGGGGGCAGTGTTTGCGGTGTGGAAACATAAGTGCAGTGTTTGCAGTGTGGAAACATGAGTGCAGTGTTTGCAGTGTGGAAACATGGGGTCACTGTTTGGTGTGGAAAGATGGGGGCAGTGTTTGCGGTGTGGAAACATGGGGGCAGTGTTTGCGGTGTGGAAACATGAGTGCAGTGTTTGCAGTGTGGAAACATGGGGGCAGTGTTTGGTGTGGAAAGATGGGGGCAGTGTTTGCGGTGTGGAAACATGGGGGCAGTGTTTGGTGTGGAAAGATGGGGGCAGTGTTTGCGGTGTGGAAACATGGGGGCAGTGTTTGGTGTGGAAAGATGGGGGCAGTGTTTGCGGTGTGGAAACATGGGGGCAGTGTTTGCGGTGTGGTAACATGGGAGCAGTGTTTGCGGTGTGGAAACATGGGGGCAGTGTTTGCGGTGTGGAAACATGGGGGCAGCGTTTGCGGTGTGGAAACATGGGGGCAGCGTTTGCGGTGTGGAAACATGGGGACAGTGTTTGCGATGTGGTAACATGGGTGCAGTGTTTGCGGTGTGGAAACATGGGGGCAGTGTTTGCGGTGTGAAAACATGGGGGCAGTTTTTGCGGTTTAGAAACATGGGTGCAGTGTTTGCGGTGGGGTAACATGGGTGCAGTGTTTGCGGTGGGGTAACATGGGGGCAGTGTTTGTAGTGTGGAAACATGGGTGCAGTGTTTGCAGTGTGGAAACATGGGGGCAGTGTTTGCGGTGTGGAAGCATGGGTGCAGTGTTTGCAGTGTGGAAAGATGGGGTCAGTGTTTGCAGTGTGGAAAGATGGGGGCAGTGTTTGTGATGTGGAAACATGGGGGCAGTGTTTGCGGTGTGGAAACATGGGGGCAGTGTTTGTGATGTGGAAACATAGGAGCAGTGTTTGCGGTGTGGAAACATGGGGTCAGTGTTTGCGGTGTGGAAATATGGGGGCAGTGTTTGCGGTGTGGAAACATGGGGGCAGTGTTTGCAGTGTGGAAACATAGGGGCAGTGTTTGCGGTGTGGAAACATGGGGTCAGTGTTTGCGGTGTGGAAACAGGGGCAGTGTTTGCGGTGTGGAAACATGGGGGCAGTGTTTGCGGTGTGGAAACATGGGGTCAGTGTTTGCGGTGTGGAAATATGGGGGCAGTGTTTGCGGTGTGGAAACATGGGGGCAGTGTTTGCGGTGTGGAAACATGGTGGCAGTGTTTGCGGTGTGGAAACATGGGGGTAGTGTTTGTGGTGTGGAAACAGGGGCAGTGTTTGTGATGTGGAAACATAGGGGCAGTGTTTGTGATGTGGAAACATAGGGGCAGTGTTTGCGTTGTGGAAACATGGGGGCAGTGTTTGCGGTGTGGAAACATGGGGGCAGTGTTTGTGGTGTGGAAACATGGGGGCAGTGTTTGCGGAGTGGAAACATGGGGGCAGTGTTTGTGGTGTGGAAACATGGGGGCAATGTTTGTGGTGTGGAAACATGGGGGCAGTGTTTGTGGTGTGGGTTTCCCTGGATACTCAGGGTCCTGTGTGCACCATAAACACTACCCTCATTATAGATACACCTGTGCTCATGTAGGATTTTTGTTATTTATATTAATGATTTGCATTTATAAACATTATACTTCTGTATTGTCACTGGAGCAGATTTGGGATTTTTCTCTTATGTCCTAGTGGATACTGGGGATCTGCACTTTAGTACCATGGGGTATAGATCGGATCCTCTGGAGCCTGGCTTTTTAAACCTTTTAGTGGGTGTATGTGTGTGCTGGCTCCTCCCCTCTATGCCCCTCCTACCAGACTCAGTTTAGAAAAATGTGCCCAAGGAGCCGGGTGCATTTCTGTGGAGCTCCAGAGAGGTTCCTTTATTTTTTATTTTAGTTTATTATTTTCAGGTAGCCCTGGTTGGCAACCAGTCTACCTGCTTCGTGGGACTTAGAGGGGGGACCGAACCAACCTCCTGAGGGTTAATGGTTCATATCCCAGCTGACAGGACACTGAGCTCCTGAGGTGCTGATCACACATCTTTAGTGTATGTGCCCACGCTGGCAGCTAGCCGCCATCCTCTAACAGATGCCAAAGATTGTCAGGTGCGGTGAGTGTTACACCGGGGTCCCGGTTAGCGTGTCCCTGGTGCAGTTTTGGCGGTATGTCGCGCGGTGGTCACGGGCCCCAAGCTGCGCTGCGCTGCCCGCCCCGGACAAAACTGTCTCTACTCCCGCAGTGCTCTCTGTCAGACAAGGCTTTGCGTGTTCTGTTATGGTTTTACTGTGTATGAACTGAGCCAGTATAAAAAAACAAACCACAGGGACCGCGCGCCATTTTAGGGGCGGGGCTTCCCAGAGCAGGACCAGAGATGGGAAGGCGCCATTTCCTGCTGCTGGGGATCTTCAAGGCTGCATCCATGCTGCTCCTCCGGGGACCCTCACTCTTACAGACTTCTGTCCTGGTACCAGGGGGGAGCTCTCCAGCGGCAGCGCCGCCGCACTTATATCAGGTTGTACACGTACAGTCACACACTGTGCTGCTGTGTTCTGTGTGCTGGTCTCCGTTTCTCTGTGTCACTCCAGGGGCTCTCTAGGGTCGGTGTGGAGCTGTTTTCAGTGAGTTGCACTGTATTTTCAGTTGTGTAAATATGTCTGTGAACATGGTTATGTGTGCTGCTTGTAACTCTACCCCTTCATCAGTGGGGTCCCTCATGTGTGAACAATGCTCCTTATCTCTACAGGGACACAGTTCACAGGCACCTGACTGGTTAGATAATTTCAAAAGCATGATTCAGAACGTCAATTCGGAATTAGCTGCAGCTAGAAAGGAGAGACAGGTGTTGAAACAGTCTATTGATTGTATGGCTAAAGCAGTAGATACCAGAGAGGCTTCTCAGCCCCCTCTGTTGGTTTCACATAAGCGCTCACTGCCACAGGTGCTCCAGTCTGATTCTGATCAGCCTGATGTGGATGATGATGATATGGATGAGGACAGTTCACTGTCCCCAGGGGTAAAGGCCCTAATTTATGCTGTAAGAGAGGTTCTTCACATTCCAGATCAGGAGGCAGAACCAGATGAGGAGTTGTACTTTAATGTTAGACCAAAGTCCTCGGCAACCTTTCCTGTGTCTAAAGAATTAAACTCCCTGGCCAGGGAAGCGTGATTAAACCCAGATAAGAAATGTAAAATTCCTCATAGGTTTTTAGCTACCTTTCCCCTCCCAGCTGAGGACAGGAAGGTATGGGAAAACCCTCCGTCAGTCGATACGTCTGTATCCAGACTGCCTAAGAAATTGGTACTGCCGGTGCTGGCTGTAAAAATTGAGACAAGTCTCAAGGCAATATACACGGCAGCAGGCGTTGCACAGCACCCCACAATAGTTTGTCGGTGGATATCTAGGGCAATGGTCAAGTGGTCTGATAATGTTATTGATGGTTTAGACTCTCCGCCCCAGGATGAGGTAGTTACTCTGCTACAACACATACAGGATGCTGCTAATTTTATGAGCGAGGCTATAAAGGAATTGTGTAAGATAAATGGCTGCAATACTGCTATGGCTGTTTCGGCACGCAGAGCTCTGTGGTTACGTCAATGGTCAGCGGACGCTGAATTCAAAAAGGGTGTGGAAAGTCTTCCCTTTACAGGTGATGCCTTGTTTGGGGACAAATTAAATAAATGGATCTCCCAGGCAACGGTGGGTAAGTCTACCTACCTGCCGTCAACTGCGCCACCTACTAGACGTTCTTACACAAGACCCTCTTTGCAGTCCTTTCGTGTGGCGAGGTTCAGAGGCAGGGGCTGGGGTGTCTCCACCACTCCGAGAGGATCTCGTGGTAAGTCCCGTAAACCTGCAGCTGCTGTCTCCCTGGACCAGACCACCGGATCCCCTGCCGCTAAGCCTTCCACGTGACGGTTGGCCCCAGTGGCAAGGCGACTTTCAGGTGGGTGCTCGCCTTCAACATTTCGCCCACGTATGGGGAAGGTCCTGCCGGGATCCTTGGGTGAGGGACCTTATTTCTCAGGTATACTGGCTGGAATTTCAAGCACTCCCCCCTCACAGATTTTTCAAATCAGGCTTGCCAGTTTTATCCGAAGCAAGGGTTACCTTGCAAGAGGCTATTAAAAAACTTTTGCGGACAGGGATGGTGGCCCCAGTACCTCCTCCGTTACACAACGGGGTTTTACTCCAGTCTTTTTGTCGTTTCAAAAAGCCAGATGGTTCGGTGCAAACCCATCTTAAACTTGAAGTCTCTAAACCCATATCTGCGCATATTCAAATTCAAGATGGAATCCCTGCGGGCAGTGGTATCCGGCCTGGAGGAGGGGGAATTCCTGGTATCCTTAGATGTCAAGGATGCTTACCTGCACATTCCCATGTGGCCCCCTCATCAGGCTTATCTCAGGTTCGCCATCTTGGACGACCATTTCCAGTTTCAGGCCTTGCCCTTTGGCCTGTCCACAGCTCCGAGGGTCTTCACCAAAGACATGGCGGAGATGATGCTGCAATTGCGCCTGATGGGAGTCAACATAGTCCCCTACTTGGACGATCTCCTGATAAAGGCTATGCCCAGGGAGTGGCTATTGCACAGCATCGATCTAACGAATCGCATGCTTACGGATCATGGATGGATACTAAATTTCAGGAAATCTCACCTGAAACCAACCCAATGTCTTCAGTTCCTGGGAATGATACTTGATACAGTGTCTCAGAGGGTGTTTCTTCCAATGGACAAAGCCTTGGCTATCCAAGCTATGGTCCACTCCGTGCACCATCCTTGCAAGGTATCCATCTTTGCATACACTTGCTGGGCAGGATTGTTGCTGCTTACGAGGCCATACAATACGACAGATTTCATGCCCGCCCATTTTAGCTGGATCTGCTGGACAAATGGTCGGGGTCTCACCTTCACATGCATCAGGAAGTGACCTTATCTCCAAAGGCCCGGGTTTCTCTATTATAGTGGCTAAAAGTTCCTCACCTCGTAGAAGGTAGGAATTTCAATATCCACTCGTGGATTTTACTGCCAGCCTCCGGGGTTGGGGGGCTGTGACCCAAGGGGCCCAGTTCCAGGGGATATGGTCACGTCAGGAATCTATTGTGCCAATAAACTTCCTGGAATTCAGGGCTATTTACAATGCCCTTCTGCAAGCTTCCCATCTCCTGAGGGATCTGGCGATCCAGGTGCAGTCGGACAACGCCACGGCGGTGGCGTACATAAAATTACAAGGGGGAACAAGAAGCAGAGTGGCGATGCGATAAGTGAAAAAAATCCTCCTCTGGGCAGAGGCCAACGCAAGGGCCATCTCAGCCATATTCATTCCAGGAGTGGACAACTGGGAAGTGGACTTCCTCAGCAGACACGACCTCCATCCAGGAGAAATGGGCCTACATCCCCAGGTGTTTCAACAGTTCATTCACCAGTGGGGCTGCCTGCAGATAGATCTGATGGCTTCTCGTCTCAACAATATGCTAGGCCGTTACTGTTCCAGAACGAGGGATCCACAGGCTGTAGCAGTGGACGCGCTGACGACACCTTGGACGTACCAGTTTGTGTACCTGTTCCCTCGTCTACAGCTAATCCCAAGGGTTTTAAAATTACTAAGAAGGGAAAGCGTTCAAACAATTCTAATTGCTCTGGATTGGCCTCGACGGGCGTACTAGTCGGACCTCCTAACCATGGCTCTGGAGGATGCCTGGCCTTTACCTCTCCAAAAGGATCTTCAGCAAGGTCCGTTCGTCTATACAGAATTACAGCGGCTACATTTGACGGCTTGGAAGTTGAGTGGGAGATTCTAGCAAGAAAAGGTCTTCCCTCCCGGGTTATTTCCACCATGGTCCAGGCCAGGAAGATGGTTACGTCAAAACATTATCATCGTATCTGGAAAAAGTATGTTTCCTGGTGTGAAAGTAGAAAGGTGTCTCCTGTGGAATTTAGAATTGGTCGTTTTCTACGTTTCCTGCCAGCGGGAGTGAATATGGACCTACATTTAAGCTCCATCAAAGTCCAGATTTCGGCGCTCTCTATTTTCTTCCAGAGACAACATGCCATATTGACGGAAGTACAAACTTTCCTAAAAGGAGTTCTTCATATGCACCCGCCCTTCGTGCCTCCCACGGCTCCGTGGGACCTCAATGTGGTTCTGTCCTTTCTTCAGTCGGACTGGTTTGAACATCGGGTGGAGTTAAAATTTCTCACCTGGAAGACGGTCATGTTATTAGCATTGGCGTCTGCCAGACGTGTCTCTGAATTGGGGGCCTTATCCTGTAAGAACCCTTATTTGATTTTTCTTGAAGACTGGGCGAACTCAGGACCCGTCCTCAGTTTTTGCCAAAAGTGGTTTCAGCTTTTCATGTCAATCAACCCATTGTGGTTCCGGTGTTGTCTGATACTTCCATTGGACCAGAGTCCTTGGATGTAGTGAGGGCTCTGAAGATTTCTGTCAAGAGGACGGGTCGTCATCGGAAATCTGATTTGCTATTTGTCCTTTATAATGCCACAAAGATTGGTCGTCCGGCTTCTAAGCAATCAATTGCTCGTTGGCTCAGGTTGACCATTCAACAGGCCTATACTTCGGTGGCTCTGCCTTTGCCAACGTCTATTCAGGCCCACTCGACTAGGTCTGTGGGCTCTTCCTGGGCGGCTGCCTGGGCCTTACAGTTGTGCCGAGCTGCTACTTGGTTTGGTTCGAACACTTTTGTAAAGTTCTATAGGTTCGACATTTTGGCCAAGGTTGACCTTCAATTTGGGCAGGCGGTTTTACAGGGGTCTCAGCACTCTCCCACCCGTTTGGGAGTTTTGGGACTCCCCCATGTTACTAAAGTACAGACCCCCGTATCCACTAGGACGTAAGAGAAAATAGGAATTTAATACCTCCCGGTAATTCCTTTTCTCCTAGTCCGTAGTGGATACTGGGCGTTCGCCTCAGTGCTTCGATTCCTGCTTACCTGAGTTAGTATTTGGTTGGCGTGACGTTGCGGTCCCTTTATGTTGTTGGGATAGTTTGCTATCCTGGTTAAGTTGGTGTTGCTGTCCTCTGTTCTGGTTAGCGCCCTCCTTTCGGTTCTGGTTGTGTGTTGGCTTGTTGTCTCACCGCTGTTGTATTTGTTCTTCTCTCATGGTATGTCCGTCTCCTCGGGCACAGTTTTCCTAGTCTGGTAGGAGGGGTATGGAGCAGCCAGCACACACATGCACACACTAAAAGTTTTAAAGTGCCAGGCTCCAGTGGACGCGATCTATACCCCATGGTACTAAAGTACAGATCCCCAGTATCCACTACAGACTAGGAGAAAAGGAATTACCAGTACATATTAAATTCCTATTATTTTGCTATGTTCTAATTTGTGACCTGCCCCCACTATAAATCCTGCATTTGCCTCTGATTAGAGTACTTTGTGCTAATTGGTGGTAAAAATTCCTGAAGAAGAACATTCCATCATGTAAGAAAATAATGTGAAACTGCCATAGGGTGTATATACTTTATATAGGCAATGAGTAAACTGAAGTTCATTATATAATACTAATACCCATTGTATATAGCACAGATATATAAATGACATTATACAGTATAAGGTAATACACATTGTATATAGCACAGATATATAGATTACATTATACAGTGTAAGTTAATACGCATTGTATATAGCACAGATATATAAATGACATTATACAGTGTAAGGTAATATACATTGTATATAGCACAGATATATAGATTACATTATACAGTGTAAGGTAATATACATTGTATATAGCACAGATATATAGATTACATTATACAGTGTAAGGTAATATGCATTGTATATAGCACAGATATATAAATGACATTATACAGTATAAGGTAATACACATTGTATATAGCACAGATATATAGATTACATTATACAGTGTAAGGTAATATACATTGTATATAGCACAGATATATAAATGACATTATACAGTGTAAGGTAATATACATTGTATATAGCACAGATATATAGATTACATTATACAGTGTAAGGTAATATGCATTGTATATAGCACAGATATATAGATTACATTATACAGTATAAGTTAATACGCATTGTATATAGCACAGATATATAGATGATATTATACAGTATAAGGTAATACACATTGTATATAGCATAGATATATAGATTACAATATACAATATAAGGTAATATACATCGTATATAGCACAGATATATAGATTACATTATACAGTGTAAGGTAATATACATTGTATATAGCACAGATATACAGTTTACATTATACAGTATAAGGTAATATACATTGTATGTAGCACAGATATATAGATTACATTATACGGTGTAAGGTAATATACATTGTATATAGCACAGATATATAGATTACAGTATACAGTATAAGGTAATATACATTGTATATGGCACAGATATATAGAATACAGTATATAGTATAAGGTAATATACATTGTATATAGTACAGATATATAGATTACATTATACAGTATAAGGTAATATACAATGTATTTATCACAGATATAAAGATTACAGTATACAGTATAAGGTAATATACATTGTATATAGCACAGATATATAGATTACAGTATACAGAATGAGGTAATATACAATGTATATAGCACATATATATAGATTACATTATACAGTATAAGGTAATATACATTGTATATAGCACAAATATATAGAATACAGTATAAGGTAATATACATTGTATATAGCACATATATATAGAATACATTATACAGTGTAAGGTAATATACATTGTATATAGCACAGATATATAGATTACATTATACCGTGTAAGGTAATACACATGGTATATAGCACAGATATATAGATTACATTATACAGTATAAGGTAATATGCATTGTATATAGCACAGATATATATACACTGCTCAAAAAAATAAAGGGAACACTAAAATAACACATCCTAGATCTGAATGAATGAAATATTCTTATGAAATACTTTGTTATTTACATAGTTGAATGTGCTGACAATAAAATCACACAAAAATTATCAATGGAAATCAAATTTATTAACCCATGGAGGTCTGGATTTGGAGTCACACTCAAAATTAAAGTGGAAAAACACACTACAGGCTGATCCAACTTTGATGTAATGTCCTTAAAACAAGTCAAAATGAGGCTCAGTAGTGTGTGTGGCCTCCACGTGCCTGTATGACCTCCCTACAACCCACACAAGTGGCTCAGGTAGTGCAGCTCATCCAGGATGGCACATCAATGCGAGCTGTGGCAAGAAGGTTTGCTGTGTCTGTCAGCGTAGTGCCCAGAGCATGGAGGCGCTACCAGGAGACAGGCCAGTACATCAGGAGACGTGGAGGAGGCCGTAGGAGGGCAACAACCCAGCAGCAGGACCGCTACCTCCGCCTTTGTGCAAGGAGGAACAGGAGGAGCACTGCCAGAGCCCTGCAAAATGACCTCCAGCAAGCCACAAATGTGCATGTGTCTACTCAAACGATCAGAAACAGACTCCATGAGGGTGGTATGAGGGCCCGACTCCCACAGGTGGGGGTTGTACTTACAGCCCAACACCGTGCAGGATGTTTGGCATTTGCCAGAGAACACCAAGATTGGCAAATTCGCCACTGGCGCCCTGTGCTCTTCACAGATGAAAGCAGGTTCTCACTGAGCACATGTGACAGAGTCTGGAGATGCCAAGGAAAACGTTCTGCTGCTTGCAACATCCTCCAGCATGACCGGTTTGGCAGTGGGTCAGTAATGGTGTGGGGTGGCATATCTTTGGGGGGGCCGCACAGCCCTCCATGTGCTCGCCAGAGGTAGCCTGACTGCCATTAGGTACTGAGATGAGATCCTCAGACCCCCTGTGAGACCATATGCTGGTGCGGTTGGCCCTGGGTTCCTCCTAATCCAAGACAATGCTAGACCTCATGTGGCTGGAGTGTGTCAGCAGTTCCTGCAAGACGAAGGCATTGATGCTATGGACTGGCCCGCCCGTTCCCCAGACCTGAATCCAATTGAGCACATCTGGGACATCATGTCTCGCTCCATCCACCAACGCCACGTTGCACCACAGACTGTCCAGGAGTTGGCGGATGCTTTAGTCCAGGTCTGGGAGGAGATCTCTCAGGAGACCATCCGCCACCTCATCAGGAGCATGCCCAGGCGTTGTAGGGAGGTCATACAGGCACGTGGAGGCCACACACACTACTGAGCCTCATTTTGACTTGTTTTAAGGACATTACATCAAAGTTGGATCAGCCTGTAGTGTGTTTTTCCACTTTAATTTTGAGGGTGACTCCAAATCCAGACCTCCATGGGTTAATAAATTTGATTTCCATTGATAATTTTTGTGTGATTTTGTTGTTGTCAGCACATTCAACTATGTAAAGAACAAAGTATTTAATAAGAATATTTCATTCATTCAGATCTAGGATGTGTTATTTTAGTGTTCCCTTTATTTTTTTGAGCAGTGTAGATTACATTATACAGTATAAGTTAATATGCATTGTATATAGCACAGATATATAGATGACATTATACAGTATAAGGTAATATACATTGTATATAGCACAGATATATAGATTACAGTAAACAGTATAAGGTAATATACATTGTATATATCACAGATATATAGATTACAGTATATAGTATAAGGTAATATACATTGTATATAGCACAGATATATAGATTACATTATACAGTATAAGGTAATATACATTGTTTATAGCACAGATATATAGATTACAGTATACAGTATAAGGTAATATACATTGTATATAGCACAGATATATAGATTACAGTATACAGTATAAGGTAATATACATTGTATATAGCACAGATATATAGAATACAGTATACAGTATAAGGTAATATACATTGTATATAGCACAGATATACAGATTACTGTATACAGTATAAGGTAATATACATTGTATATAGCACATATATATAGATTACAGTATACAGTATAAGTAAATATACATTGTATATAACACAGATATATAGATTACAGTATACAGTATAAGGTAATATACATTGTATATACAATGTATATACAATATACATTGTATATAGCACAGATATACAGATTACAGTATACAGTATAAGGTAATATACATTGTATATAGCACAGATATATAGATTACAGTATACAGTATAAGGTAATATACATTGTGTATAGCACAGATATATAGAATACAGTATACAGTATAAGGTAATATTGCATATAGCACAGATATATAGATTACAGTATACAGTATAAGGTAATATACATTGCATATAGCACAGATATATAGAATACATTACACAGTTTAATGTAATATACATTGCATATAGCACAGATATATAGATTACAGTATACAGTATAAGGTAATATACATTGTATATAGCACAGATATATAGTATACAGTATAAGGTAATATACATTGTATACAGCACAGATATATAGAATACAGTATACAGTATAAGGTAATATTGCATATAGCACAGATATATAGATTACAGTATACAGTATAAGGTAATATACATTGCATATAGCACAGATATATAGAATACATTACACAGTATAAGGTAATATACATTGCATATAGCACAGATATATAGATTACAGTATACAGTACTTTGTGTCATTACTATTTAAAAACAGAAATCGTCAAACACAAATAAAAGGCCGGCGCTTGTGTTTTTGGGCTCATAGTTAATGAATATATTTAAGCACATTTGTATAATATATTTCCACCAGCCTGGGAGCTCGCAGTCTAAAATGAAAGCATAAATATATAATGGACTGGGGCACGCGAGCTCGCACAGGAGGGGGAGGACGGGAGATAAGTAGCACTTATACGATTAGATTTCTGCATTTTTGTGGCAAAAGCGTTTACTTACTTTACACGTTATTTCTCAGCTAATTTGTATTTTCTTTCCCTGCGCTGCCTGTTTCCTCTGCTGCAGCAATACAGGTTCCAAAATGCCAAATTTATAAATATGTACGTACAGTGTATCCCGAAGTATATATTATATATCACTGATTATAGCGTCTATTGGACAATTCAAGTTAAGTCACGTGATTAAAGTTCAGAGAACAAGTGTATTTTATTATTACCTAATATATACTGAGCTACATAATGGGGGTCATTCCGAGTTGTTCGCTCGCTAGCTGCTTTTAGCAGCATTGCACACGCTAAACCGTCGCCCTCTGGGAGTGAATCTTAGCTTAGCAGAATAGCGAACGAAAGATTCGCATAACTGCTACTAAATAATTCCCTGCAGTTTCTGAGTAGCTCCAGACTTACTCCTACACTGCGATCACCTCAGTCCGTTTAGTTCCTGGTTTGACGTCACAAACACGCCCTGCGTTCGGACAGCCACTCCCCCGTTTCTCCAGACACTCCTGTGTTTTTCCCTGACACGCCTGCATTTTTTAGCACACTCCCAGAAAACGCTCAGTTACCTCCCACAAACACCCACTTCCTGTCAATCATTTACCGATCAGCAGTGCGACTGAAAAGCACTGCTGTAGCCACAGCAAAACTGCAAAGCTTTTAGTAAAATAACTAAGCGCATGCGCGCTGCGTACCATGCGCATGCGCATTTGGCAACAAATCGCAGCATAGCAAAAATCGGCAACGAGCGAACAACTCGGAATGACCCCCCATATGTATAAATACAAGTTGAGTATCCCATATCCAAAATGCTTGGGACCAGAAGTATTTTGGATATCTGATTTTTCTGTATTTTAGAATAATTGCATATTCAGGTCAGGCGCTGTATGTAATAATAGAGAAATATCAGCCGAGGTCAGGCGCTGTATGTAATAATAGAGATATCAGCCGAGGTCAGGCGCTATATGTAATAATAGAGATATCAGCCGAGGTCAGGCACTGTATGTAATAATAGAGATATCAGCCGAGGTCAGGCGCTATATGTAATAATAGAGAAATATCAGCCGAGGTCAGGCACTGTATTTAATAATAGAGATATCAGCCGAGGTCAGGCGCTGTATGTAATAATACAGAAATATCAGCCGAGGTCAGGCGCTGTATGTAATAATAGAGATATCAGCCGAGGTCAGGCACTGTATGTAATAATAGAGATATCAGCCGAGGTCAGGCACTGTATGTAATAATAGCAGAGATATCAGCCGAGGTCAGGCACTGTATGTAATAATAGAGATATCAGCCGAGGTCAGGCACTGTATGTAATAATAGCAGAGATATCAGCCGAGGTCAGGCGCTGTATGTAATAATAGCAGAGATATCAGCCGAGGTCAGGCGCTGTATGTAATAATAGAGAAATATCAGCCGAGGTCAGGCGCTGTATGTAATAATAGAGAAATATCAGCCGAGGTCAGGCGCTGTGTGTAATAATACAGAAATATCAGCCGAGGTCAGGCGCTGTATGTAATAATAGGGAAATATCAGCCGAGGTCAGGCGCTGTATGTAATAATAGAGAAATATCAGCCGAGGTCAGGCGCTGTATGTAATAATAGAGAAATATCAGCCGAGGTCAGACTCTGTATGTAATAATAGAGAAATATCAGCCGAGGTCAGGCGCTGTATGTAATAATAGAGAAATATCAGCCGAGGTCAGGCGCTGTAAGTAATAATAGAGAAATATCAGCCGAGGTCAGGCGCTATATGTAATAATAGAGAAATATCAGCCGAGGTCAGGCGCTGTATGTAATAATACAGAAATATCAGCCGAGGTCAGGCGCTATATGTAATAATAGAGAAATATCAGCCGAGGTCAGGCGCTGTATGTAATAATAGAGAAATATCAGCCGAGGTTAGGCGCTGTATGTAATAATAGCAGAGATATCAGCCGAGGTCAGGCGCTGTATGTAATAATAGAGATATCAGCCGAGGTCAGGCGCTGTATGTAATAATAGCAGAGATATCAGCCGAGGTCAGGCGCTGTATGTAATAATAGAGAAATATCAGCCGAGGTCAGGCGCTGTATGTAATAATAGATATATCAGCCGAGGTCAGGCGCTGTATGTAATAATAGAGATATCAGCCGAGGTCAGGCGCTGTAAGTAATAATAGAGAAATATCAGCCGAGGTCAGGCGCTGTATGTAATAATAGAGATATCAGCCGAGGTCAGGCGCTGTAAGTAATAATAGAGAAATATCAGCCAAGGTCAGGCGCTGTATGTAATAATAGAGAAATATCAGCCGTGGTCAGGCACTGTATGTAATAATAGAGAAATATCAGCCGAGGTCAGGCGTTGTATGTAATAATAGAGAAATATCAGCCGAGGTCAGGCGCTGTAAGTAATAATAGCAGAGATATCAGCCGAGGTCAGGCGCTGTATGTAATAATAGAGAAATATCAGCCGAGGTCAGGCGCTGTATGTAATAATAGAGAAATATCAGCCGAGGTCAGGCGCTGTATGTAATAATAGAGAAATATCAGCCGAGGTCAGGCGCTGTATGTAATAATAGAGAAATATCAGCCGAGGTCAGGCGCTGTAAGTAATAATAGAGATATCAGCCGAGGTCAGGCGCTGTATGTAATAATAGCAGAGATATCAGCCGAGGTCAGGCACTGTATGTAATAATAGAGATATCAGCCGAGGTCAGGCACTGTATGTAATAATAGCAGAGATATCAGCCGAGGTCAGGCGCTGTATGTAATAATAGCAGAGATATCAGCCGAGGTCAGGCGCTGTATGTAATAATAGAGAAATATCAGCCGAGGTCAGGCGCTGTATGTAATAATAGAGAAATATCAGCCGAGGTCAGGCGCTGTATGTAATAATACAGAAATATCAGCCGAGGTCAGGCGCTGTATGTAATAATAGGGAAATATCAGCCGAGGTCAGGCGCTGTATGTAATAATAGAGAAATATCAGCCGAGGTCAGGCGCTGTATGTAATAATAGAGAAATATCAGCCGAGGTCAGACTCTGTATGTAATAATAGAGAAATATCAGCCGAGGTCAGGCGCTGTATGTAATAATAGAGAAATATCAGCCGAGGTCAGGCGCTGTAAGTAATAATAGAGAAATATCAGCCGAGGTCAGGCGCTATATGTAATAATAGAGAAATATCAGCCGAGGTCAGGCGCTGTATGTAATAATACAGAAATATCAGCCGAGGTCAGGCGCTATATGTAATAATAGAGAAATATCAGCCGAGGTCAGGCGCTGTATGTAATAATAGAGAAATATCAGCCGAGGTTAGGCGCTGTATGTAATAATAGCAGAGATATCAGCCGAGGTCAGGCGCTGTATGTAATAATAGAGATATCAGCCGAGGTCAGGCGCTGTATGTAATAATAGCAGAGATATCAGCCGAGGTCAGGCGCTGTATGTAATAATAGAGAAATATCAGCCGAGGTCAGGCGCTGTATGTAATAATAGATATATCAGCCGAGGTCAGGCGCTGTATGTAATAATAGAGATATCAGCCGAGGTCAGGCGCTGTAAGTAATAATAGAGAAATATCAGCCGAGGTCAGGCGCTGTATGTAATAATAGAGATATCAGCCGAGGTCAGGCGCTGTAAGTAATAATAGAGAAATATCAGCCAAGGTCAGGCGCTGTATGTAATAATAGAGAAATATCAGCCGTGGTCAGGCACTGTATGTAATAATAGAGAAATATCAGCCGAGGTCAGGCGTTGTATGTAATAATAGAGAAATATCAGCCGAGGTCAGGCGCTGTAAGTAATAATAGCAGAGATATCAGCCGAGGTCAGGCGCTGTATGTAATAATAGAGAAATATCAGCCGAGGTCAGGCGCTGTATGTAATAATAGAGAAATATCAGCCGAGGTCAGGCGCTGTATGTAATAATAGAGAAATATCAGCCGAGGTCAGGCGCTGTATGTAATAATAGAGAAATATCAGCCGAGGTCAGGCGCTGTAAGTAATAATAGCAGAGATATCAGCCGAGGTCAGGCGCTGTATGTAATAATAGAGAAATATCAGCCGAGGTCAGGCGCTGTATGTAATAATAGAGAAATATCAGCCGAGGTCAGGCGCTGTATGTAATAATAGAGAAATATCAGCCGAGGTCAGGCGCTGTATGTAATAATAGAGAAATATCAGCCGAGGTCAGGCGCTGTATGTAATAATAGAGAAATATCAGCCGAGGTTAGGTGCTGTATGTAATAATAGCAGAGATATCAGCCGAGGTCAGGCGCTGTATGTAATAATAGAGATATCAGTCAAGGTCAGGCGCTGTATGTAATAATAGCAGAGATATCAGCCGAGGTCAGGCGCTGTATGTAATAATAGAGAAATATCAGCCGAGGTCAGGCGCTGTATGTAATAATAGATATATCAGCCGAGGTCAGGTGCTGTATGTAATAATAGCAGAGATATCAGCCGAGGTCAGGCGCTGTATGTAATAATAGAGATATCAGCCGAGGTCAGGCGCTGTAAGTAATAATAGATTAATATCAGTCAAGGTCAGGCGCTGTATGTAATAATAGCAGAGATATCAGCCGAGGTCAGGCACTGTATGTAATAATAGAGAAATATCAGCCGAGGTCAGGCGCTGTAAGTAATAATAGCAGAGATATCAGCCGAGGTCAGGCGCTGTATGTAATAATAAAGAAATATCAGCCGAGGTCAGGCGCTGTATGTAATAATAGAGATATCAGCCGAGGTCAGGCGCTGTAAGTAATAATAGCAGAGATATCAGCCGAGGTCAGGCGCTGTATGTAATAATAGAGAAATATCAGCCGAGGTCAGGCGCTGTAAATAATAATAGCAGAAATATCAGCCGAGGTCAGGCGCTGTAAGTAATAATAGAGAAATATCAGCCAAAGTCAGGCGCTGTATGTAATAATAGCAGAAATATCAGCCGAGGTCAGGCGCTGTACGTAATAATAGAGAGATAACAGCCGAGGTCAGGCGCTGTACGTAATAATAGAGAGATAACAGCCGAGGTCAGGCGCTGTATGTAATAATAGAGATATCAGCCGAGGTCAGGCGCTGTATGTAATAATAGAAATATCAGCCGAGGTCAGGCGCTGTACGTAATAATAGCAGAGATATCAGCCGAGGTCAGGCGCTGTATGTAATAATAGCAGAAATATCAGCCGAGGTCAGGCGCTGTATGTAATAATAGCAGAAATATCAGCCGAGGTCAGGCGCTGTATGTAATAATAGAGAAATATCAGCCGAGGTCAGGCGCTGTAAGTAATAATAGAGAAATATCAGCCGAGGTCAGGCGCTGTATGTAATAATAGCAGAAATATCAGCCGAGGTCAGGCGCTGTACGTAATAATAGAGAGATAACAGCCGAGGTCAGGCGCTGTATGTAATAATAGCAGAGATATCAGCCGAAGTCAGGCGCTGTATGTAATAATAGCAGAGATATCAGCCGAGGTCAGGCGCTGTATGTAATAATAGAAATATCAGCGAGGTCAGGCGCTGTATGTAATAATGGAGATATCAGCCGAGGTCAGGATCTGTATGTAATAATAGAGATATCAGCCGAGGTCAGGCGCTGTATGTAATAATAGAGAAATATCAGCCGAGGTCAGGCGCTGTATGTAATAATAGCAGAGATATCAGCCGAGGTCAGGTGCTGTATGTAATAATAGAGAAATAACAGCCGAGGTCAGGCGCTGTATGTAATAATTGAGATATCAGCCGAGGTCAGGCGCTATATGTAATAATCTCCTATATAATAGCCCAGATCTGTGACTTTGTGACTCATTTGCTAACGCTGGGCGGAGTCACAACACTGGGCGGAGTTAGTCAAATGAGTCACAGATCTGGGCAAATCTATAGGAGACTAGGAGCAGAAGCAGATAGTATGGGCATGGCACAGGCAGGGGTGCATACCTACCAGCTTTCTTTAGGCAGGAGGGACACACGTGTGTCAAACAGGGGGCGTGGTCAACAAAAATGGGCGTGGCTTCACGGGAGTGCCCCGTTTTCATCAGTGAGGGGGCATGCCCAGCGCTCTGTGAGCTGCTGGCATGCCTCCAGGGGCGGATTATGAGTCCGGGGGGGCCAGGGCACTTGTGACAGGGGAGCCCTATCTCATTGCTGTGCCTGCTGTGGGGCTGGGGGCGTGGCCTAATCGCGGGACACTTGGCCACGCCCCCTTATGCAATTTCCGGGAGGGGGGGGGGGGGTTATATATGGAATTTTGGCCCCTCAGCTAGGGCTAAATCCAGAGGAGGTGGTCGCTCCCCCCTACACACCCGCACAGGCAGAAGAAAGCAGGGAGACTGCTGCCTCCCTGCAACACCACAGACCTGCCAACACGCAGCAGCGCGTGCTGCCCGTAGCACAATGCTGCCGCTGTTGCTGGCAGGACGGGGGAGCTTCAGAGCTGGGACAGAGCTACTCCAGCCGGGGGGCCCCTTAAGACTGTGGGGCCCACGGTCCGTACCCCCTGCCCCCCCCCCCACCTTAATCCGGCTCTGCTGCCGGAACCCCGGGACAGTTGGGAGGTATGGGGGTGTGTGAGGGGGTATGCCATACAGACAGAGGGGCACCGGCTCACTGTGTGCTTGACCCCCCACATCAGCATACTCAGCAGGGCCTTACTGGCGCGGAGGAGCGTCACTTTCTAGCACACTCCACGCTTCTTAGCTGCAGTTTTGTGGGGCACCTGCTGCTGTGCAGGTTCCGTACTGCCTCTGTTATCTCCAGCCCCGGCAACCCCACAGCTAGCTGCAGCGCTGCCGCCCACACTGAGGTGCGCCCAGCTCCTTCACACACTTTAGCCGGCGGGCAGCGCTGCAGAAGTCTGAGCTGCTTGCAGGCTCCGACCCCCTCCTCCCTCCAGCCGCAGCGTCTCCTGGGAGCTAACCAGTCACTCCCAGTCTCCCCTTACCTCACAGTGCCCAGCAGCCGCGAGGTCCGCGCCGCGTGCATGCTATGACCCCCTCCTCCCTCCAGTCGCAGCGTCTCCTGGGGGCTAACCAGTCACTCCCAGTCTCCCCTTACCACAGTGCCCGGCAGCTGCACGAGGTCTGCGGTGTGTGACTGAGGAGGGGGGAAGTGATGCTGATGGGCAGAGGAAGCAGGACTCCAGCCTGAGAGAGTCAGCCATGCCAAGTCTCCACCAGCAGCAGATCCAAACAGGTTGGAGTGGAACAGCAGCAGCCAGCAGCAGTGACTCCGGTAAGACACATCTGTCTGTCACCACTGTTCTGTCCCTAATACCAATCTCTCCCGTGCCCTGTGTTCTGTCTTGTCCCTGTCACCCCTGGCCTTGCCCTGTCACCCTTATGCTGGCCCTGTTACCCCTATCCTGGCCCCATTACTCCATGCCCTCCAACTACCTTTTTGGCAGGTACAGTTCCCGCAGCGCCTCCAGACCCTTCCTCAATGCACCACACCTCCGCACCTTCCCCTCCACATGCAGCACTCCACCCCTCCCCCACACGCTGTGCCTCCAGACCCCCTACACCACCCGTGGCTCCCACTCCTCCGCCCCTCCACCACCCACAGCACCTCCAGACCCCCTCCACCATCCACCCCCCATATATGTCTCCCCCCACACCTGCCCCCCTTCACCCACAGCATCTGCAGACACCCTCCTCCATATGCGGTCCCACCCCTCCCCCACCCATTGCACCCCCGCACCTGCCCCTCCACCACCTGCAGCGCCTCTGGACCCCCTTCCCCATCCGCCGCACCACCCGTACCTGCCCCTCCCCTACCCACGGCGCCTCCGGACCCCCTATCCCACCCCCGGCACCCCCGCCCCTTCCCATCCCACAGCACCTACGGAACCCTTCACCCATCCGCAACATCCCCGCACCTGCTCCTCTCCCACCCGTGGCACCCCTGCCACTCCCCCACCTACAGTGCCTCTGGACCCCTCCCCCATCTGCAGCCCCCACTCCTCTGCCCCTCCCCCACCCGCAGCACCTCCCGACCCTTCCCCATCTGCCCCCCCCCCCGCTTCCGCCCTCCTCCACCCGCAGCATCTACAGACACCCTCCCCCATCCGCAGTCCCCCCCGCACCCGCTACATTCTGTACATCGTGCCCTGCAGGTGCTGTTCACGCTGTCGCAAGGGGCTGCGCCTCCTTCACCATCGCGCACCCTTTCATTGTGTAATATTTAACCACTAACAAAGGAATGCAGGTAATACTCCATATAATACAAATATTGAACCCCAGAAAGGCATGCAAGGGTTAAGGGGGCGTAGCCCCTAGCGACGGTGTGAAGAGCGCCCGTAGGGCGCGATGAAGCACCTATTAGAGAAATATCAGCCGAGGTCAGGCGCTGTATGTAATAATAGAGAAATATCAGCCGAGGTCAGGCGCTGTATGTAATAATAGAGAAATATCAGCCGAGGTCAGGCGCTGTACGTAATAATAGAGAGATAACAGCCGAGGTCAGGCGCTGTATGTAATAATAGAGATATCAGCCGAGGTCAGGCGCTGTATGTAATAATAGAAATATCAGCCGAGGTCAGGCGCTGTATGTAATAATAACAGAGATATCAGCCGAGGTCAGGCACTGTATGTAATAATGGAGATATCAGCCGAGGTCAGGATCTGATTGTAATAATAGAGATATCAGCCGAGGTCAGGCGCTGTATGTAATAATAGAGAAATATCAGCCGAGGTGAGGCGCTGTATGTAATAATAGCAGAGATATCAGCCGAGGTCAGGCGCTGTATGTAATAATAGAGAAATATCAGCCGAGGTCAGGCGCTGTATGTAATAATAGAGAAATATCAGCCGAGGTCAGGCGCTGTATGTAATAATAGCAGAGATATCAGCCGAGGTCAGGCGCTGTATGTAATAATAGCAGAGATATCAGCCGAGGTCAGGCGCTATATGTAATAATAGAGAGATA
The DNA here is from genome assembly GCF_028390025.1 of Pseudophryne corroboree. Taxonomy (NCBI): domain Eukaryota; kingdom Metazoa; phylum Chordata; class Amphibia; order Anura; family Myobatrachidae; genus Pseudophryne; species Pseudophryne corroboree. The sequence continues at coordinate 936,042,514 of NC_086447.1, forward strand.
TCAGCCGAGGTCAGGCGCTGTATGTAATAATAGCAGAGATATCAGCCGAGGTCAGGCGCTGTATGTAATAATAGAGAAATATCAGCCGAGGTCAGGCGCTGTATGTAATAATAGAGATATCAGCCGAGGTCAGGCGCTGTATGTAATAATAGATATATCAGCCGAGGCCAGGCGCTGTATGTAATAATAGAGAGATATCAGCCGAGGTCAGGCGCTATATGTAATAATAGAGAGATATCAGCCGAGGTCAGGCGCTGTATGTAATAATAGCAGAGATATCAGCCGAGGTCAGGCGCTGTATGTAATAATAGCAGAGATATCAGCCGAGGTCAGGCGCTGTATGTAATAATAGCAGAGATATCAGCCGAGGTCAGGCGCTGTATGCAATAATAGCAGAGATATCAGCCGAGGTCAGGCGCTGTATGTAATAATAGAGAGATATCAGCCGAGGTCAGGCGCTGTATGTAACAATAGAGAAATATCAGCCGAGGTCAGGCTCTGTAAGTAATAATAGCAGAGATATCAGCCGAGGTCAGGCGATGTATGTAATAATAGCAGAGATATCAGCCGAGGTCAGGCGCTGTATGTAATAATAGCAGAGATATCAGCCGAGGTCAGGCGCTGTATGTAATAATAGAGAAATATCAGCCGAGGTCAGGCGCTGTATGTAATAATAGAGAAATATCAGCCGAGGTCAGGCGCTGTATGTAATAATAGCAGATATATCAGCCGAGGTCAGGCGCTGTATGTAATAATAGCAGAAATATCAGCCGAGGTCAGGCGCTGTATGTAATAATAGCAGAGATATCAGCCGAGGTCAGGCGCTGTAAGTAATAATAGAGAAATATCAGCCGAGGTCAGGCGCTGTATGTAATAATAGAGAAATATCAGCCGAGGTGAGGCGCTGTATGTAATAATAGCAGAGATATCAGCCGAGGTCAGGCGCTGTATGTAATAATAGCAGAGATATCAGCCGAGGTCAGGCACTGTATGTAATAATAGCAGAGATATCAGCCGAGGTCAGGCGCTGTATGTAATAATAGCAGAGATATCAGCCGAGGTCAGGCGCTGTATGCAATAATAGCAGAGATATCAGCCGAGGTCAGGCGCTGTATGTAATAATAGAGAGATATCAGCCGAGGTCAGGCGCTGTATGTAACAATAGAGAAATATCAGCCGAGGTCAGGCTCTGTAAGTAATAATAGCAGAGATATCAGCCGAGGTCAGGCGATGTATGTAATAATAGCAGAGATATCAGCCGAGGTCAGGCGCTGTATGTAATAATAGCAGAGATATCAGCCGAGGTCAGGCGCTGTATGTAATAATAGAGAAATATCAGCCGAGGTCAGGCGCTGTATGTAATAATAGAGAAATATCAGCCGAGGTCAGGCGCTGTATGTAATAATAGCAGATATATCAGCCAAGGTCAGGCGCTGTATGTAATATTAGCAGAAATATCAGCCGAGGTCAGGCGCTGTATGTAATAATAGCAGAGATATCAGCCGAGGTCAGGCGCTGTAAGTAATAATAGAGAAATATCAGCCGAGGTCAGGCGCTGTATGTAATAATAGAGAAATATCAGCCGAGGTGAGGCGCTGTATGTAATAATAGCAGAGATATCAGCCGAGGTCAGGCGCTGTATGTAATAATAGCAGAAGTATCAGCCGAGGTCAGGTGCTGTATGTAATAATAGAGAAATATCAGCCGAGGTCAGGCGCTGTATGTAATAATAGAGATATCAGCCGAGGTCAGGCGCTGTATGTAATAATAGCAGAAGTATCAGCCGAGGTCAGGTGCTGTATGTAATAATAGAGAAATATCAGCCGAGGTCAGGCGCTGTATGTAATAATAGAGATATCAGCCGAGGTCAGGCGCTGTATGTAATAATAGAGATATCAGCCGAGGTCAGGCGCTGTATGTAATAATAGAGATATCAGCCGAGGTCAGGCGCTGTATGTAATAATAGAGATATCAGCCGAGGTCAGGCGCTGTATGTAATAATAGAGAAATATCAGCCGAGGTCAGGCGCTGTATGTAATAATAGCAGAGATATCAGCCGAGATCAGGCGCTGTATGTAATAATAGAGATATCAGCCGAGGTCAGGCGCTGTATGTAATAATAGCAGAGATATCAGCCGAGGTCAGGCGCTGTATGTAATAGTGAAATATCAGCCGAGGGTAGGCGCTGTATGTAATAATAGAGATATCAGCCGAGGTCAGGCGCTGTAAGTAATAATAGAGAAATAACAGCCGAGGTCAGGCGCTGTATGTAATAATAGAGATATCAGCCGAGGTCAGGCGCTGTATGTAATAATAGAGAAATATCAGCCGAGGTCAGGTGCTGTATGTAATAATAGAGATATCAGCCGAGGTCAGGCGCTGTATGTAATAATAGAGATATCAGCCGAGGTCAGGCGCTGTATGTAATAATAGAGAAATATCAGCCGAGGTCAGGCGCTGTATGTAATAATAGAGAAATATCAGCCGAGGTCAGGCGCTGTATGTAATAATAGCAGATATATCAGCCGAGGTCAGGCGCTGTATGTAATAATAGCAGAAATATCAGCCGAGGTCAGGCGCTGTATGTAATAATAGCAGAGATATCAGCCGAGGTCAGGCGCTGTAAGTAATAATAGAGAAATATCAGCCGAGGTCAGGCGCTGTATGTAATAATAGAGAAATATCAGCCGAGGTGAGGCGCTGTATGTAATAATAGCAGATATATCAGCCGAGGTCAGGCGCTGTATGTAATAATAGCAGAGATATCAGCCGAGGTCAGGCGCTGTATGTAATAATAGCAGAGATATCAGCCGAGGTCAGGCGCTGTATGTAATAATAGCAGAGATATCAGCCGAGGTCAGGCGCTGTATGCAATAATAGCGAAATATCAGCCGAGGTCAGGCGCTGTATGTAATAATAGCAGATATATCAGCCGAGGTCAGGCGCTGTATGTAATAATAGCAGAAATATCAGCCGAGGTCAGGCGCTGTATGTAATAATAGCAGAGATATCAGCCGAGGTCAGGCGCTGTATGTAATAATAGAGAGATATCAGCCGAGGTCAGGCGCTGTATGTAACAATAGAGAAATATCAGCCGAGGTCAGGCTCTGTAAGTAATAATAGCAGAGATATCAGCCGAGGTCAGGCGATGTATGTAATAATAGCAGAGATATCAGCCGAGGTCAGGCGCTGTATGTAATAATAGCAGAGATATCAGCCGAGGTCAGGCGCTGTATGTAATAATAGAGAAATATCAGCCGAGGTCAGGCGCTGTATGTAATAATAGAGAAATATCAGCCGAGGTCAGGCGCTGTATGTAATAATAGCAGATATATCAGCCGAGGTCAGGCGCTGTATGTAATATTAGCAGAAATATCAGCCGAGGTCAGGCGCTGTATGTAATAATAGCAGAGATATCAGCCGAGGTCAGGCGCTGTAAGTAATAATAGAGAAATATCAGCCGAGGTCAGGCGCTGTATGTAATAATAGAGAAATATCAGCCGAGGTGAGGCGCTGTATGTAATAATAGCAGAGATATCAGCCGAGGTCAGGCGCTGTATGTAATAATAGCAGAAGTATCAGCCGAGGTCAGGTGCTGTATGTAATAATAGAGAAATATCAGCCGAGGTCAGGCGCTGTATGTAATAATAGAGATATCAGCCGAGGTCAGGCGCTGTATGTAATAATAGCAGAAGTATCAGCCGAGGTCAGGTGCTGTATGTAATAATAGAGAAATATCAGCCGAGGTCAGGCGCTGTATGTAATAATAGAGATATCAGCCGAGGTCAGGCGCTGTATGTAATAATAGAGATATCAGCCGAGGTCAGGCGCTGTATGTAATAATAGAGATATCAGCCGAGGTCAGGCGCTGTATGTAATAATAGAGATATCAGCCGAGGTCAGGCGCTGTATGTAATAATAGAGAAATATCAGCCGAGGTCAGGCGCTGTATGTAATAATAGCAGAGATATCAGCCGAGATCAGGCGCTGTATGTAATAATAGAGATATCAGCCGAGGTCAGGCGCTGTATGTAATAATAGCAGAGATATCAGCCGAGGTCAGGCGCTGTATGTAATAGAGAAATATCAGCCGAGGGTAGGCGCTGTATGTAATAATAGAGATATCAGCCGAGGTCAGGCGCTGTAAGTAATAATAGAGAAATAACAGCCGAGGTCAGGCGCTGTATGTAATAATAGAGATATCAGCCGAGGTCAGGCGCTGTATGTAATAATAGAATAATATCAGCCGAGGTCAGGTGCTGTATGTAATAATAGAGATATCAGCCGAGGTCAGGCGCTGTATGTAATAATAGAGATATCAGCCGAGGTCAGGCGCTGTATGTAATAATAGAGATATCAGCCGAGGTCAGGCGCTGTATGTAATAATAGAGAAATATCAGCCGAGGTCAGGCGCTGTATGTAATAATAGAGATATCAGCCGAGGTCATGCACTGTATGTAATAATAGAGATATCAGCCGAGGTCAGGCGCTGTATGTAATAATAGAGATATCAGCCGAGGTCAGGCGCTGTATGTAATGATAGAGATATCAGTCAAGGTCAGGCGCTGTATGTAATAATAGCAGAGATATCAGCCGAGGTCAGGCGCTGTATGTAATAATAGAGAAATATCAGCCGAGGTCAGGCGCTGTATGTAATAATAGATATATCAGCCGAGGTCAGGTGCTGTAAGTAATAATAGCAGAGATATCAGCCGAGGTCAGGCGCTGTATGTAATAATAGAGATATCAGCCGAGGTCAGGCGCTGTAAGTAATAATAGAGAAATATCAGTCAAGGTCAGGCGCTGTATGTAATAATAGCAGAGATATCAGCCGAGGTCAGGCGCAGTATGTAATAATAAAGAAATATCAGCCGAGGTCAGGCGCTGTATGTAATAATAGAAATATCAGCCGAGGTCAGGTGCTGTAAGTAATAATAGCAGAGATATCAGCCGAGGTCAGGCGCAGTATGTAATAATAAAGAAATATCAGCCGAGGTCAGGCGCTGTATGTAATAATAGAGATATCAGCCGAGGTCAGGCGCTGTAAGTAATAATAGCAGAGATATCAGCCGAGGTCAGGCGCTGTATGTAATAATAGAGAAATATCAGCCGAGGTCAGGCGCTGTAAATAATAATAGCAGAAATATCAGCCGAGGTCAGGCGCTGTAAGTAATAATAGAGAAATATCAGCCGAGGTCAGGCGCTGTATGTAATAATAGCAGAAATATCAGCCGAGGTCAGGCGCTGTACGTAATAATAGAGAGATAACAGCCGAGGTCAGGCGCTGTACGTAATAATAGAGAGATAACAGCCAAGGTCAGGCGCTGTATGTAATAATAGAGATATCAGCCGAGGTCAGGCGCTGTATGTAATAATAGAAATATCAGCCGAGGTCAGGCGCTGTACGTAATAATAGCAGAGATATCAGCCGAGGTCAGGCGCTGTATGTAATAATAGCAGAAATATCAGCCGAGGTCAGGCGCTGTATGTAATAATAGCAGAAATATCAGCCGAGGTCAGGCGCTGTATGTAATAATAGAGAAATATCAGCCGAGGTCAGGCGCTGTAAGTAATAATAGAGAAATATCAGCCGAGGTCAGGCGCTGTTTGTAATAATAGCAGAAATATCAGCCGAGGTCAGGCGCTGTACGTAATAATAGAGAGATAACAGCCGAGGTCAGGCGCTGTATGTAATAATAGCAGAGATATCAGCCGAAGTCAGGCGCTGTATGTAATAATAGCAGAGATATCAGCCGAGGTCAGGCGCTGTATGTAATAATAGAAATATCAGCGAGGTCAGGCGCTGTATGTAATAATGGAGATATCAGCCGAGGTCAGGATCTGTATGTAATAATAGAGATATCAGCCGAGGTCAGGCGCTGTATGTAATAATAGAGAAATATCAGCCGAGGTCAGGCGCTGTATGTAATAATAGCAGAGATATCAGCCGAGGTCAGGCGCTGTATGTAATAATAGAGAAATAACAGCCGAGGTCAGGCGCTGTATGTAATAATAGAGATATCAGCCGAGGTCAGGCGCTATATGTAATAATCTCCTATATAATAGCCCAGATCTGTGACTTTGTGACTCATTTGCTAACGCTGGGCGGAGTCACAACACTGGGCGGAGTTAGTCAAATGAGTCACAGATCTGGGCAAATCTATAGGAGACTAGGAGCAGAAGCAGATAGTATGGGCATGGCACAGGCAGGGGTGCATACCTCCCAGCTTTCTTTAGGCAGGAGGGACACACGTGTGTCAAAAAGGGGGCGTGGTCAACGAAAAATGGGCGTGGCTTCACGGGAGTGCCCTGTTTTCATCAGTGAGGGGGCATGCCCAGCGCTCTGTGAGCTGCTGGCATGCCTCCAGGGGCGGATTATGAGTCCGGGGGGCCCAGGGCACTTGAGACAGGGGAGCCCTATCTCATTGCTGTGCCTGCTGTGGGGCTGGGGGCGTGGCCTAATCGCGGGACACGTGGCCACGCCCCCTTATGCAATTTCGGGGGGGGGGGGGGGGTTTATATATGGAATTTTGGCCCCTCAGCTAGGGCTAAATCCAGAGGAGGTGGTCGCTCCCCCCTACACACCCGCACAGGCAGAAGAAAGCAGGGAGACTGCTGCCTCCCTGCAACACCACAGACCTGCCAACACGCAGCAGCGCGTGCTGCCCGTAGCACAATGCTGCCGCTGTTGCTGGCAGGACGGGGGAGCTTCAGAGCTGGGACAGAGCTACTCCAGCCGGGGGGCCCCTTAAGACTGTGGGGCCCACGGTCCGTACCCCCTGCCCCCCCCCCCCACCTTAATCCGGCTCTGCTGCCGGAACCCCGGGACAGTTGGGAGGTATGGGGGTGTGTGAGGGGGTATGCCATACAGACAGAGGGGCACCGGCTCACTGTGTGCTTGACCCCCCACATCAGCATACTCAGCAGGGCCTTAATGGCGCGGAGGAGCGTCACTTTCTAGCACACTCCACGCTTCTTAGCTGCAGTTTTGTGGGGCACCTGCTGCTGTGCAGGTTCCGTACTGCCTCTGTTATCTCCAGCCCCGGCAACCCCACAGCTAGCTGCAGCGCTGCCGCCCACACTGAGGTGCGCCCAGCTCCTTCACACACTTTAGCCGGCGGGCAGCGCTGCAGAAGTCTGAGCTGCTTGCAGGCTCCGACCCCCTCCTCCCTCCAGCCGCAGCGTCTCCTGGGAGCTAACCAGTCACTCCCAGTCTCCCCTTACCTCACAGTGCCCAGCAGCCGCGAGGTCCGCGCCGCGTGCATGCTATGACCCCCTCCTCCCTCCAGTCGCAGCGTCTCCTGGGGGCTAACCAGTCACTCCCAGTCTCCCCTTACCACAGTGCCCGGCAGCTGCACGAGGTCTGCGGTGTGTGACTGAGGAGGGGGGAAGGGATGCTAATGGGCAGAGGAAGCAGGACTCCAGCCTGAGAGAGTCAGCCATGCCAAGTCTCCACCAGCAGCAGATCCAAACAGGTTGGAGTGGAACAGCAGCAGCCAGCAGCAGTGACTCCGGTAAGACACATCTGTCTGTCACCACTGTTCTGTCCCTAATACCAATCTCTCCCGTGCCCTGTGTTCTGTCTTGTCCCTGTCACCCCTGGCCTTGCCCTGTCACCCTTATGCTGGCCCTGTTACCCCTATCCTGGCCCCATTACTCCATGCCCTCCAACTACCTTTTTGGCAGGTACAGTTCCCGCAGCGCCTCCAGACCCTTCCTCAATGCACCACACCTCCGCACCTTCCCCTCCACCACATGCAGCACTCCACCCCTCCCCCACACGCTGTGCCTCCAGACCCCCTACACCACCCGTGGCTCCCACTCCTCCGCCCCTTCACCACCCACAGCACCTCCAGACCCCCTCCACCATCCACCCCCCATATATGTCTCCCCCCACACCTGCCCCCCTTCACCCACAGCATCTGCAGACACCCTCCTCCATATGCGGTCCCACCCCTCCCCCACCCATTGCACCCCCGCACCTGCCCCTCCACCACCTGCAGCGCCTCTGGACCCCCTTCCCCATCCGCCGCACCACCCGTACCTGCCCCTCCCCTACCCACGGCGCCTCCGGACCCCCTATCCCACCCCCGGCACCCCCGCCCCTTCCCATCCCACAGCACCTACGGAACCCTTCACCCATCCGCAACATCCCCGCACCTGCTCCTCTCCCACCCGTGGCACCCCTGCCACTCCCCCACCTACAGTGCCTCTGGACCCCTCCCCCATCTGCAGCCCCCACTCCTCTGCCCCTCCCCCACCCGCAGCACCTCCCGACCCTTCCCCATCTGCCCCCGCTTCCGCCCCCCTCCACCCGCACCATCTACAGACACCCTCCCCCATCCGCAGTCCCCACCGCACCCGCTACATTCTGTACATCGTGCCCTGCAGGTGCTGTTCACGCCGTCGCAAGGGGCTGCGCCTCCTTCACCATCGCACACCCTTTCATTGTGTAATATTTAACCACTAACAAAGGAATGCAGGTGATACTCCATATAACACAAATATTGAACCCCAGAAAGGCATGCAAGGGTTAAGGGGGCGTAACCCCTTGCGACGGTGTGAAGAGCGCCCGTAGGGCGCGATGAAGCACCTATTAGAGAAATATCAGCCGAGGTCAGGCGCTGTATGTAATAATAGAGAAATATCAGCCGAGGTCAGGCGCTGTACGTAATAATAGAGAGATAACAGCCGAGGTCAGGCGCTGTATGTAATAATAGAGATATCAGCCGAGGTCAGGCGCTGTATGTAATAATAGAAATATCAGCCGAGGTCAGGCGCTGTATGTAATAATAACAGAGATATCAGCCGAGGTCAGGCACTGTATGTAATAATGGAGATATCAGCCGAGGTCAGGATCTGATTGTAATAATAGAGATATCAGCCGAGGTCAGGCGCTGTATGTAATAATAGAGAAATATCAGCCGAGGTCAGGCGCTGTATGTAATAATAGCAGAGATATCAGCCGAGGTCAGGCGCTGTATGTAATAATAGAGAAATATCAGCCGAGGTCAGGCGCTGTATGTAATAATAGAGATATCAGCCGAGGTCAGGCGCTGTATGTAATAATAGAGAAATATCAGCCGAGGTCAGGCGCTGTATGTAATAATAGCAGAGATATCAGCCGAGGTCAGGCGCTGTATGTAATAATAGAGAAATATCAGCCGAGGTCAGGCGCTGTATGTAATAATAGAGAAATATCAGCCGAGGTCAGGCGCTGTATGTAATAATAGCAGAGATATCAGCCGAGGTCAGGCGCTGTATGTAATAATAGCAGAGATATCAGCCGAGGTCAGGCGCTATATGTAATAATAGAGAGATATCAGCCGAGGTCAGGCGCTGTATGTAATAATAGCAGAGATATCAGCCGAGGTCAGGCGCTGTATGTAATAATAGAGAAATATCAGCCGAGGTCAGGCGCTGTATGTAATAATAGAGATATCAGCCGAGGTCAGGCGCTGTATGTAATAATAGATATATCAGCCGAGGCCAGGCGCTGTATGTAATAATAGAGAGATATCAGCCGAGGTCAGGCGCTATATGTAATAATAGAGAGATATCAGCCGAGGTCAGGCGCTGTATGTAATAATAGCAGAGATATCAGCCGAGGTCAGGCGCTGTATGTAATAATAGAGAAATATCAGCCGAGGTCAGGCGCTGTATGTAATAATAGAGATATCAGCCGAGGTCAGGCGCTGTATGTAATAATAGATATATCAGCCGAGGCCAGGCGCTGTATGTAATAATAGAGAGATATCAGCCGAGGTCAGGCGCTATATGTAATAATAGAGAGATATCAGCCGAGGTCAGGCGCTGTATGTAATAATAGCAGAGATATCAGCCGAGGTCAGGCGCTGTATGTAATAATAGCAGAGATATCAGCCGAGGTCAGGCGCTGTATGTAATAATAGCAGAGATATCAGCCGAGGTCAGGCGCTGTATGCAATAATAGCAGAGATATCAGCCGAAGTCAGGCGCTGTATGTAATAATAGAGAGATATCAGCCGAGGTCAGGCGCTGTATGTAACAATAGAGAAATATCAGCCGAGGTCAGGCTCTGTAAGTAATAATAGCAGAGATATCAGCCGAGGTCAGGCGATGTATGTAATAATAGCAGAGATATCAGCCGAGGTCAGGCGCTGTATGTAATAATAGCAGAGATATCAGCCGAGGTCAGGCGCTGTATGTAATAATAGAGAAATATCAGCCGAGGTCAGGCGCTGTATGTAATAATAGAGAAATATCAGCCGAGGTCAGGCGCTGTATGTAATAATAGCAGATATATCAGCCGAGGTCAGGCGCTGTATGTAATAATAGCAGAAATATCAGCCGAGGTCAGGCGCTGTTTGTAATAATAGCAGAGATATCAGCCGAGGTCAGGCGCTGTAAGTAATAATAGAGAAATATCAGCCGAGGTCAGGCGCTGTATGTAATAATAGAGAAATATCAGCCGAGGTGAGGCGCTGTATGTAATAATAGCAGAGATATCAGCCGAGGTCAGGCGCTGTATGTAATAATAGCAGAGATATCAGCCGAGGTCAGGCACTGTATGTAATAATAGCAGAGATATCAGCCGAGGTCAGGCGCTGTATGTAATAATAGCAGAGATATCAGCCGAGGTCAGGCGCTGTATGCAATAATAGCAGAGATATCAGCCGAGGTCAGGCGCTGTATGTAATAATAGAGAGATATCAGCCGAGGTCAGGCGCTGTATGTAACAATAGAGAAATATCAGCCGAGGTCAGGCTCTGTAAGTAATAATAGCAGAGATATCAGCCGAGGTCAGGCGATGTATGTAATAATAGCAGAGATATCAGCCGAGGTCAGGCGCTGTATGTAATAATAGCAGAGATATCAGCCGAGGTCAGGCGCTGTATGTAATAATAGAGAAATATCAGCCGAGGTCAGGCGCTGTATGTAATAATAGAGAAATATCAGCCGAGGTCAGGCGCTGTATGTAATAATAGCAGATATATCAGCCGAGGTCAGGCGCTGTATGTAATATTAGCAGAAATATCAGCCGAGGTCAGGCGCTGTATGTAATAATAGCAGAGATATCAGCCGAGGTCAGGCGCTGTAAGTAATAATAGAGAAATATCAGCCGAGGTCAGGCGCTGTATGTAATAATAGAGAAATATCAGCCGAGGTGAGGCGCTGTATGTAATAATAGCAGAGATATCAGCCGAGGTCAGGCGCTGTATGTAATAATAGCAGAAGTATCAGCCGAGGTCAGGTGCTGTATGTAATAATAGAGAAATATCAGCCGAGGTCAGGCGCTGTATGTAATAATAGAGATATCAGCCGAGGTCAGGCGCTGTATGTAATAATAGCAGAAGTATCAGCCGAGGTCAGGTGCTGTATGTAATAATAGAGAAATATCAGCCGAGGTCAGGCGCTGTATGTAATAATAGAGATATCAGCCGAGGTCAGGCGCTGTATGTAATAATAGAGATATCAGCCGAGGTCAGGCGCTGTATGTAATAATAGAGATATCAGCCGAGGTCAGGCGCTGTATGTAATAATAGAGATATCAGCCGAGGTCAGGCGCTGTATGTAATAATAGAGAAATATCAGCCGAGGTCAGGCGCTGTATGTAATAATAGCAGAGATATCAGCCGAGATCAGGCGCTGTATGTAATAATAGAGATATCAGCCGAGGTCAGGCGCTGTATGTAATAATAGCAGAGATATCAGCCGAGGTCAGGCGCTGTATGTAATAGAGAAATATCAGCCGAGGGTAGGCGCTGTATGTAATAATAGAGATATCAGCCGAGGTCAGGCGCTGTAAGTAATAATAGAGAAATAACAGCCGAGGTCAGGCGCTGTATGTAATAATAGAGATATCAGCCGAGGTCAGGCGCTGTATGTAATAATAGAGAAATATCAGCCGAGGTCAGGTGCTGTATGTAATAATAGAGATATCAGCCGAGCTCAGGCGCTGTATGTAATAATAGAGATATCAGCCGAGGTCAGGCGCTGTATGTAATAATAGAGATATCAGCCGAGGTCAGGCGCTGTATGTAATAATAGAGAAATATCAGCCGAGGTCAGGCGCTGTATGTAATAATAGAGATATCAGCCGAGGTCATGCACTGTATGTAATAATAGAGATATCAGCCGAGGTCAGGCGCTGTATGTAATAATAGAGATATCAGCCGAGGTCAGGCGCTGTATGTAATGATAGAGATATCAGTCAAGGTCAGGCGCTGTATGTAATAATAGCAGAGATATCAGCCGAGGTCAGGCGCTGTATGTAATAATAGAGAAATATCAGCCGAGGTCAGGCGCTGTATGTAATAATAGCAGATATATCAGCCGAGGTCAGGCGCTGTATGTAATATTAGCAGAAATATCATCCGAGGTCTGGCGCTGTATGTAATAATAGCAGAGATATCAGCCGAGGTCAGGCGCTGTAAGTAATAATAGAGAAATATCAGCCGAGGTCAGGCGCTGTATGTAATAATAGAGAAATATCAGCCGAGGTGAGGCGCTGTATGTAATAATAGCAGAGATATCAGCCGAGGTCAGGCGCTGTATGTAATAATAGCAGAAGTATCAGCCGAGGTCAGGTGCTGTATGTAATAATAGAGAAATATCAGCCGAGGTCAGGCGCTGTATGTAATAATAGAGATATCAGCCGAGGTCAGGCGCTGTATGTAATAATAGCAGAAGTATCAGCCGAGGTCAGGTGCTGTATGTAATAATAGAGAAATATCAGCCGAGGTCAGGCGCTGTATGTAATAATAGAGATATCAGCCGAGGTCAGGCGCTGTATGTAATAATAGAGATATCAGCCGAGGTCAGGCGCTGTATGTAATAATAGAGATATCAGCCGAGGTCAGGCGCTGTATGTAATAATAGAGATATCAGCCGAGGTCAGGCGCTGTATGTAATAATAGAGAAATATCAGCCGAGGTCAGGCGCTGTATGTAATAATAGCAGAGATATCAGCCGAGATCAGGCGCTGTATGTAATAATAGAGATATCAGCCGAGGTCAGGCGCTGTATGTAATAATAGCAGAGATATCAGCCGAGGTCAGGCGCTGTATGTAATAGAGAAATATCAGCCGAGGGTAGGCGCTGTATGTAATAATAGAGATATCAGCCGAGGTCAGGCGCTGTAAGTAATAATAGAGAAATAACAGCCGAGGTCAGGCGCTGTATGTAATAATAGAGATATCAGCCGAGGTCAGGCGCTGTATGTAATAATAGAATAATATCAGCCGAGGTCAGGTGCTGTATGTAATAATAGAGATATCAGCCGAGGTCAGGCGCTGTATGTAATAATAGAGATATCAGCCGAGGTCAGGCGCTGTATGTAATAATAGAGATATCAGCCGAGGTCAGGCGCTGTATGTAATAATAGAGAAATATCAGCCGAGGTCAGGCGCTGTATGTAATAATAGAGATATCAGCCGAGGTCATGCACTGTATGTAATAATAGAGATATCAGCCGAGGTCAGGCGCTGTATGTAATAATAGAGATATCAGCCGAGGTCAGGCGCTGTATGTAATGATAGAGATATCAGTCAAGGTCAGGCGCTGTATGTAATAATAGCAGAGATATCAGCCGAGGTCAGGCGCTGTATGTAATAATAGAGAAATATCAGCCGAGGTCAGGCGCTGTATGTAATAATAGATATATCAGCCGAGGTCAGGTGCTGTAAGTAATAATAGCAGAGATATCAGCCGAGGTCAGGCGCTGTATGTAATAATAGAGATATCAGCCGAGGTCAGGCGCTGTAAGTAATAATAGAGAAATATCAGTCAAGGTCAGGCGCTGTATGTAATAATAGCAGAGATATCAGCCGAGGTCAGGCGCAGTATGTAATAATAAAGAAATATCAGCCGAGGTCAGGCGCTGTATGTAATAATAGAAATATCAGCCGAGGTCAGGTGCTGTAAGTAATAATAGCAGAGATATCAGCCGAGGTCAGGCGCAGTATGTAATAATAAAGAAATATCAGCCGAGGTCAGGCGCTGTATGTAATAATAGAGATATCAGCCGAGGTCAGGCGCTGTAAGTAATAATAGCAGAGATATCAGCCGAGGTCAGGCGCTGTATGTAATAATAGAGAAATATCAGCCGAGGTCAGGCGCTGTAAATAATAATAGCAGAAATATCAGCCGAGGTCAGGCGCTGTAAGTAATAATAGAGAAATATCAGCCGAGGTCAGGCGCTGTATGTAATAATAGCAGAAATATCAGCCGAGGTCAGGCGCTGTACGTAATAATAGAGAGATAACAGCCGAGGTCAGGCGCTGTACGTAATAATAGAGAGATAACAGCCAAGGTCAGGCGCTGTATGTAATAATAGAGATATCAGCCGAGGTCAGGCGCTGTATGTAATAATAGAAATATCAGCCGAGGTCAGGCGCTGTACGTAATAATAGCAGAGATATCAGCCGAGGTCAGGCGCTGTATGTAATAATAGCAGAAATATCAGCCGAGGTCAGGCGCTGTATGTAATAATAGCAGAAATATCAGCCGAGGTCAGGCGCTGTATGTAATAATAGAGAAATATCAGCCGAGGTCAGGCGCTGTAAGTAATAATAGAGAAATATCAGCCGAGGTCAGGCGCTGTTTGTAATAATAGCAGAAATATCAGCCGAGGTCAGGCGCTGTACGTAATAATAGAGAGATAACAGCCGAGGTCAGGCGCTGTATGTAATAATAGCAGAGATATCAGCCGAAGTCAGGCGCTGTATGTAATAATAGCAGAGATATCAGCCGAGGTCAGGCGCTGTATGTAATAATAGAAATATCAGCGAGGTCAGGCGCTGTATGTAATAATGGAGATATCAGCCGAGGTCAGGATCTGTATGTAATAATAGAGATATCAGCCGAGGTCAGGCGCTGTATGTAATAATAGAGAAATATCAGCCGAGGTCAGGCGCTGTATGTAATAATAGCAGAGATATCAGCCGAGGTCAGGCGCTGTATGTAATAATAGAGAAATAACAGCCGAGGTCAGGCGCTGTATGTAATAATAGAGATATCAGCCGAGGTCAGGCGCTATATGTAATAATCTCCTATATAATAGCCCAGATCTGTGACTTTGTGACTCATTTGCTAACGCTGGGCGGAGTCACAACACTGGGCGGAGTTAGTCAAATGAGTCACAGATCTGGGCAAATCTATAGGAGACTAGGAGCAGAAGCAGATAGTATGGGCATGGCACAGGCAGGGGTGCATACCTCCCAGCTTTCTTTAGGCAGGAGGGACACACGTGTGTCAAAAAGGGGGCGTGGTCAACGAAAAATGGGCGTGGTTTCACGGGAGTGCCCTGTTTTCATCAGTGAGGGGGCATGCCCAGCGCTCTGTGAGCTGCTGGCATGCCTCCAGGGGCGGATTATGAGTCCGGGGGGCCCAGGGCACTTGAGACAGGGGAGCCCTATCTCATTGCTGTGCCTGCTGTGGGGCTGGGGGCGTGGCCTAATCGCGGGACACGTGGCCACGCCCCCTTATGCAATTTCGGGGGGGGGGTTTATATATGGAATTTTGGCCCCTCAGCTAGGGCTAAATCCAGAGGAGGTGGTCGCTCCCCCCTACACACCCGCACAGGCAGAAGAAAGCAGGGCGACTGCTGCCTCCCTGCAACACCACAGACCTGCCAACACGCAGCAGCGCGTGCTGCCCGTAGCACAATGCTGCCGCTGTTGCTGGCAGGACGGGGGAGCTTCAGAGCTGGGACAGAGCTACTCCAGCCGGGGGGCCCCTTAAGACTGTGGGGCCCACGGTCCGTACCCCCTGCCCCCCCCCCCCCCCCCACCTTAATCCGGCTCTGCTGCCGGAACCCCGGGACAGTTGGGAGGTATGGGGGTGTGTGAGGGGGTATGCCATACAGACAGAGGGGCACCGGCTCGCTGTGTGCTTGACCCCCCACATCAGCATACTCAGCAGGGCCTTACTGGCGCGGAGGAGCGTCACTTTCTAGCACACTCCACGCTTCTTAGCTGCAGTTTTGTGGGGCACCTGCTGCTGTGCAGGTTCCGTACTGCCTCTGTTATCTCCAGCCCCGGCAACCCCACAGCTAGCTGCAGCGCTGCCGCCCACACTGAGGTGCGCCCAGCTCCTTCACACACTTTAGCCGACGGGCAGCGCTGCAGAAGTCTGAGCTGCTTGCAGGCTCCGACCCCCTCCTCCCTCCAGCCGCAGCGTCTCCTGGGAGCTAACCAGTCACTCCCAGTCTCCCCTTACCTCACAGTGCCCAGCAGCCGCGAGGTCCGCGCCGCGTGCATGCTATGACCCCCTCCTCCCTCCAGTCGCAGCGTCTCCTGGGGGCTAACCAGTCACTCCCAGTCTCCCCTTACCACAGTGCCCGGCAGCTGCACGAGGTCTGCGGTGTGTGACTGAGGAGGGGGGAAGGGATGCTAATGGGCAGAGGAAGCAGGACTCCAGCCTGAGAGAGTCAGCCATGCCAAGTCTCCACCAGCAGCAGATCCAAACAGGTTGGAGTGGAACAGCAGCAGCCAGCAGCAGTGACTCCGGTAAGACACATCTGTCTGTCACCACTGTTCTGTCCCTAATACCAATCTCTCCCGTGCCCTGTGTTCTGTCTTGTCCCTGTCACCCCTGGCCTTGCCCTGTCACCCTTATGCTGGCCCTGTTACCCCTATCCTGGCCCCATTACTCCATGCCCTCCAACTACCTTTTTGGCAGGTACAGTTCCCGCAGCGCCTCCAGACCCTTCCTCAATGCACCACACCTCCGCACCTTCCCCTCCACCACATGCAGCACTCCACCCCTCCCCCACACGCTGTGCCTCCAGACCCCCTACACCACCCGTGGCTCCCACTCCTCCGCCCCTTCACCACCCACAGCACCTCCAGACCCCCTCCACCATCCACCCCCCATATATGTCTCCCCCCACACCTGCCCCCCTTCACCCACAGCATCTGCAGACACCCTCCTCCATATGCGGTCCCACCCCTCCCCCACCCATTGCACCCCCGCACCTGCCCCTCCACCACCTGCAGCGCCTCTGGACCCCCTTCCCCATCCGCCGCACCACCCGTACCTGCCCCTCCCCTACCCACGGCGCCTCCGGACCCCCTATCCCACCCCCGGCACCCCCGCCCCTTCCCATCCCACAGCACCTACGGAACCCTTCACCCATCCGCAACATCCCCGCACCTGCTCCTCTCCCACCCGTGGCACCCCTGCCACTCCCCCACCTACAGTGCCTCTGGACCCCTCCCCCATCTGCAGCCCCCACTCCTCTGCCCCTCCCCCACCCGCAGCACCTCCCGACCCTTCCCCATCTGCCCCCCCCCCCCCGCTTCCGCCCTCCTCCACCCGCAGCATCTACAGACACCATCCGCAGTCCCCCCCGCACCCGCTACATTCTGTACATCGTGCCCTGCAGGTGCTGTTCACGCCGTCGCAAGGGGCTGCGCCTCCTTCACCATCGCACACCCTTTCATTGTGTAATATTTAACCACTAACAAAGGAATGCAGGTAATACTCCATATAATACAAATATTGAACCCCAGAAAGGCATGCAAGGGTTAAGGGGGCGTAGCCCCTAGCGACGGTGTGAAGAGCGCCCGTAGGGCGCGATGAAGCACCTATTAGAGAAATATCAGCCGAGGTCAGGCGCTGTATGTAATAATAGAGAAATATCAGCCGAGGTCAGGCGCTGTATGTAATAATAGAGAAATATCAGCCGAGGTCAGGCGCTGTACGTAATAATAGAGAGATAACAGCCGAGGTCAGGCGCTGTATGTAATAATAGAGATATCAGCCGAGGTCAGGCGCTGTATGTAATAATAGAAATATCAGCCGAGGTCAGGCGCTGTATGTAATAATAACAGAGATATCAGCCGAGGTCAGGCACTGTATGTAATAATGGAGATATCAGCCGAGGTCAGGATCTGATTGTAATAATAGAGATATCAGCCGAGGTCAGGCGCTGTATGTAATAATAGAGAAATATCAGCCGAGGTCAGGCGCTGTATGTAATAATAGCAGAGATATCAGCCGAGGTCAGGCGCTGTATGTAATAATAGAGAAATATCAGCCGAGGTCAGGCGCTGTATGTAATAATAGAGAAATATCAGCCGAGGTCAGGCGCTGTATGTAATAATAGCAGAGATATCAGCCGAGGTCAGGCGCTGTATGTAATAATAGCAGAGATATCAGCCGAGGTCAGGCGCTATATGTAATAATAGAGAGATATCAGCCGAGGTCAGGCGCTGTATGTAATAATAGCAGAGATATCAGCCGAGGTCAGGCGCTGTATGTAATAATAGAGAAATATCAGCCGAGGTCAGGCGCTGTATGTAATAATAGAGATATCAGCCGAGGTCAGGCGCTGTATGTAATAATAGATATATCAGCCGAGGCCAGGCGCTGTATGTAATAATAGAGAGATATCAGCCGAGGTCAGGCGCTATATGTAATAATAGAGAGATATCAGCCGAGGTCAGGCGCTGTATGTAATAATAGCAGAGATATCAGCCGAGGTCAGGCGCTGTATGTAATAATAGCAGAGATATCAGCCGAGGTCAGGCGCTGTATGTAATAATAGCAGAGATATCAGCCGAGGTCAGGCGCTGTATGCAATAATAGCAGAGATATCAGCCGAGGTCAGGCGCTGTATGTAATAATAGAGAGATATCAGCCGAGGTCAGGCGCTGTATGTAACAATAGAGAAATATCAGCCGAGGTCAGGCTCTGTAAGTAATAATAGCAGAGATATCAGCCGAGGTCAGGCGATGTATGTAATAATAGCAGAGATATCAGCCGAGGTCAGGCGCTGTATGTAATAATAGCAGAGATATCAGCCGAGGTCAGGCGCTGTATGTAATAATAGAGAAATATCAGCCGAGGTCAGGCGCTGTATGTAATAATAGAGAAATATCAGCCGAGGTCAGGCGCTGTATGTAATAATAGCAGATATATCAGCCGAGGTCAGGCGCTGTATGTAATAATAGCAGAAATATCAGCCGAGGTCAGGCGCTGTTTGTAATAATAGCAGAGATATCAGCCGAGGTCAGGCGCTGTATGTAATAATAGAGATATCAGCCGAGGTCAGGCGCTGTATGTAATAATAGAGAAATATCAGCCGAGGTCAGGCGCTGTATGTAATAATAGCAGAGATATCAGCCGAGATCAGGCGCTGTATGTAATAATAGAGATATCAGCCGAGGTCAGGCGCTGTATGTAATAATAGCAGAGATATCAGCCGAGGTCAGGCGCTGTATGTAATAGAGAAATATCAGCCGAGGGTAGGCGCTGTATGTAATAATAGAGATATCAGCCGAGGTCAGGCGCTGTAAGTAATAATAGAGAAATAACAGCCGAGGTCAGGCGCTGTATGTAATAATAGAGATATCAGCCGAGGTCAGGCGCTGTATGTAATAATAGAATAATATCAGCCGAGGTCAGGTGCTGTATGTAATAATAGAGATATCAGCCGAGGTCAGGCGCTGTATGTAATAATAGAGATATCAGCCGAGGTCAGGCGCTGTATGTAATAATAGAGATATCAGCCGAGGTCAGGCGCTGTATGTAATAATAGAGAAATATCAGCCGAGGTCAGGCGCTGTATGTAATAATAGAGATATCAGCCGAGGTCATGCACTGTATGTAATAATAGAGATATCAGCCGAGGTCAGGCGCTGTATGTAATAATAGAGATATCAGCCGAGGTCAGGCGCTGTATGTAATGATAGAGATATCAGTCAAGGTCAGGCGCTGTATGTAATAATAGCAGAGATATCAGCCGAGGTCAGGCGCTGTATGTAATAATAGAGAAATATCAGCCGAGGTCAGGCGCTGTATGTAATAATAGATATATCAGCCGAGGTCAGGTGCTGTAAGTAATAATAGCAGAGATATCAGCCGAGGTCAGGCGCTGTATGTAATAATAGAGATATCAGCCGAGGTCAGGCGCTGTAAGTAATAATAGAGAAATATCAGTCAAGGTCAGGCGCTGTATGTAATAATAGCAGAGATATCAGCCGAGGTCAGGCGCAGTATGTAATAATAAAGAAATATCAGCCGAGGTCAGGCGCTGTATGTAATAATAGAAATATCAGCCGAGGTCAGGTGCTGTAAGTAATAATAGCAGAGATATCAGCCGAGGTCAGGCGCAGTATGTAATAATAAAGAAATATCAGCCGAGGTCAGGCGCTGTATGTAATAATAGAGATATCAGCCGAGGTCAGGCGCTGTAAGTAATAATAGCAGAGATATCAGCCGAGGTCAGGCGCTGTATGTAATAATAGAGAAATATCAGCCGAGGTCAGGCGCTGTAAATAATAATAGCAGAAATATCAGCCGAGGTCAGGCGCTGTAAGTAATAATAGAGAAATATCAGCCGAGGTCAGGCGCTGTATGTAATAATAGCAGAAATATCAGCCGAGGTCAGGCGCTGTACGTAATAATAGAGAGATAACAGCCGAGGTCAGGCGCTGTACGTAATAATAGAGAGATAACAGCCAAGGTCAGGCGCTGTATGTAATAATAGAGATATCAGCCGAGGTCAGGCGCTGTATGTAATAATAGAAATATCAGCCGAGGTCAGGCGCTGTACGTAATAATAGCAGAGATATCAGCCGAGGTCAGGCGCTGTATGTAATAATAGCAGAAATATCAGCCGAGGTCAGGCGCTGTATGTAATAATAGCAGAAATATCAGCCGAGGTCAGGCGCTGTATGTAATAATAGAGAAATATCAGCCGAGGTCAGGCGCTGTAAGTAATAATAGAGAAATATCAGCCGAGGTCAGGCGCTGTTTGTAATAATAGCAGAAATATCAGCCGAGGTCAGGCGCTGTACGTAATAATAGAGAGATAACAGCCGAGGTCAGGCGCTGTATGTAATAATAGCAGAGATATCAGCCGAAGTCAGGCGCTGTATGTAATAATAGCAGAGATATCAGCCGAGGTCAGGCGCTGTATGTAATAATAGAAATATCAGCGAGGTCAGGCGCTGTATGTAATAATGGAGATATCAGCCGAGGTCAGGATCTGTATGTAATAATAGAGATATCAGCCGAGGTCAGGCGCTGTATGTAATAATAGAGAAATATCAGCCGAGGTCAGGCGCTGTATGTAATAATAGCAGAGATATCAGCCGAGGTCAGGCGCTGTATGTAATAATAGAGAAATAACAGCCGAGGTCAGGCGCTGTATGTAATAATAGAGATATCAGCCGAGGTCAGGCGCTATATGTAATAATCTCCTATATAATAGCCCAGATCTGTGACTTTGTGACTCATTTGCTAACGCTGGGCGGAGTCACAACACTGGGCGGAGTTAGTCAAATGAGTCACAGATCTGGGCAAATCTATAGGAGACTAGGAGCAGAAGCAGATAGTATGGGCATGGCACAGGCAGGGGTGCATACCTCCCAGCTTTCTTTAGGCAGGAGGGACACACGTGTGTCAAAAAGGGGGCGTGGTCAACGAAAAATGGGCGTGGCTTCACGGGAGTGCCCTGTTTTCATCAGTGAGGGGGCATGCCCAGCGCTCTGTGAGCTGCTGGCATGCCTCCAGGGGCGGATTATGAGTCCGGGGGGCCCAGGGCACTTGAGACAGGGGAGCCCATATCTCATTGCTGTGCCTGCTGTGGGGCTGGGGGCGTGGCCTAATCGCGGGACACGTGGCCACGCCCCCTTATGCAATTTCGGGGGGGGGGGGGGGGGGTTTATATATGGAATTTTGGCCCCTCAGCTAGGGCTAAATCCAGAGGAGGTGGTCGCTCCCCCCTACACACCCGCACAGGCAGAAGAAAGCAGGGAGACTGCTGCCTCCCTGCAACACCACAGACCTGCCAACACGCAGCAGCGCGTGCTGCCCGTAGCACAATGCTGCCGCTGTTGCTGGCAGGACGGGGGAGCTTCAGAGCTGGGACAGAGCTACTCCAGCCGGGGGGCCCCTTAAGACTGTGGGGCCCACGGTCCGTACCCCCTGCCCCCCCCCCCACCTTAATCCGGCTCTGCTGCCGGAACCCCGGGACAGTTGGGAGGTATGGGGGTGTGTGAGGGGGTATGCCATACAGACAGAGGGGCACCGGCTCACTGTGTGCTTGACCCCCCACATCAGCATACTCAGCAGGGCCTTAATGGCGCGGAGGAGCGTCACTTTCTAGCACACTCCACGCTTCTTAGCTGCAGTTTTGTGGGGCACCTGCTGCTGTGCAGGTTCCGTACTGCCTCTGTTATCTCCAGCCCCGGCAACCCCACAGCTAGCTGCAGCGCTGCCGCCCACACTGAGGTGCGCCCAGCTCCTTCACACACTTTAGCCGGCGGGCAGCGCTGCAGAAGTCTGAGCTGCTTGCAGGCTCCGACCCCCTCCTCCCTCCAGCCGCAGCGTCTCCTGGGAGCTAACCAGTCACTCCCAGTCTCCCCTTACCTCACAGTGCCCAGCAGCCGCGAGGTCCGCGCCGCGTGCATGCTATGACCCCCTCCTCCCTCCAGTCGCAGCGTCTCCTGGGGGCTAACCAGTCACTCCCAGTCTCCCCTTACCACAGTGCCCGGCAGCTGCACGAGGTCTGCGGTGTGTGACTGAGGAGGGGGGAAGGGATGCTAATGGGCAGAGGAAGCAGGACTCCAGCCTGAGAGAGTCAGCCATGCCAAGTCTCCACCAGCAGCAGATCCAAACAGGTTGGAGTGGAACAGCAGCAGCCAGCAGCAGTGACTCCGGTAAGACACATCTGTCTGTCACCACTGTTCTGTCCCTAATACCAATCTCTCCCGTGCCCTGTGTTCTGTCTTGTCCCTGTCACCCCTGGCCTTGCCCTGTCACCCTTATGCTGGCCCTGTTACCCCTATCCTGGCCCCATTACTCCATGCCCTCCAACTACCTTTTTGGCAGGTACAGTTCCCGCAGCGCCTCCAGACCCTTCCTCAATGCACCACACCTCCGCACCTTCCCCTCCACCACATGCAGCACTCCACCCCTCCCCCACACGCTGTGCCTCCAGACCCCCTACTACACCACCCGTGGCTCCCACTCCTCCGCCCCTTCACCACCCACAGCACCTCCAGACCCCCTCCACCATCCACCCCCCATATATGTCTCCCCCCACACCTGCCCCCCTTCACCCACAGCATCTGCAGACACCCTCCTCCATATGCGGTCCCACCCCTCCCCCACCCATTGCACCCCCGCACCTGCCCCTCCACCACCTGCAGCGCCT
Source organism: Pseudophryne corroboree (assembly GCF_028390025.1). Taxonomy (NCBI): domain Eukaryota; kingdom Metazoa; phylum Chordata; class Amphibia; order Anura; family Myobatrachidae; genus Pseudophryne; species Pseudophryne corroboree. Next base: position 936,065,663 of record NC_086447.1, read on the forward strand.
CTGGACCCCCTTCCCCATCCGCCGCACCACCCGTACCTGCCCCTCCCCTACCCACGGCGCCTCCGGACCCCCTATCCCACCCCCGGCACCCCCGCCCCTTCCCATCCCACAGCACCTACGGAACCCTTCACCCATCCGCAACATCCCCGCACCTGCTCCTCTCCCACCCGTGGCACCCCTGCCACTCCCCCACCTACAGTGCCTCTGGACCCCTCCCCCATCTGCAGCCCCCACTCCTCTGCCCCTCCCCCACCCGCAGCACCTCCCGACCCTTCCCCATCTGCCCCCGCTTCCGCCCCCCTCCACCCGCAGCATCTACAGACACCCTCCCCCATCCGCAGTCCCCACCGCACCCGCTACATTCTGTACATCGTGCCCTGCAGGTGCTGTTCACGCCGTCGCAAGGGGCTGCGCCTCCTTCACCATCGCACACCCTTTCATTGTGTAATATTTAACCACTAACAAAGGAATGCAGGTGATACTCCATATAACACAAATATTGAACCCCAGAAAGGCATGCAAGGGTTAAGGGGGCGTAACCCCTTGCGACGGTGTGAAGAGCGCCCGTAGGGCGCGATGAAGCACCTATTAGAGAAATATCAGCCGAGGTCAGGCGCTGTATGTAATAATAGAGAAATATCAGCCGAGGTCAGGCGCTGTACGTAATAATAGAGAGATAACAGCCGAGGTCAGGCGCTGTATGTAATAATAGAGATATCAGCCGAGGTCAGGCGCTGTATGTAATAATAGAAATATCAGCCGAGGTCAGGCGCTGTATGTAATAATAACAGAGATATCAGCCGAGGTCAGGCACTGTATGTAATAATGGAGATATCAGCCGAGGTCAGGATCTGATTGTAATAATAGAGATATCAGCCGAGGTCAGGCGCTGTATGTAATAATAGAGAAATATCAGCCGAGGTCAGGCGCTGTATGTAATAATAGCAGAGATATCAGCCGAGGTCAGGCGCTGTATGTAATAATAGAGAAATATCAGCCGAGGTCAGGCGCTGTATGTAATAATAGAGATATCAGCCGAGGTCAGGCGCTGTATGTAATAATAGAGAAATATCAGCCGAGGTCAGGCGCTGTATGTAATAATAGCAGAGATATCAGCCGAGGTCAGGCGCTGTATGTAATAATAGAGAAATATCAGCCGAGGTCAGGCGCTGTATGTAATAATAGAGAAATATCAGCCGAGGTCAGGCGCTGTATGTAATAATAGCAGAGATATCAGCCGAGGTCAGGCGCTGTATGTAATAATAGCAGAGATATCAGCCGAGGTCAGGCGCTATATGTAATAATAGAGAGATATCAGCCGAGGTCAGGCGCTGTATGTAATAATAGCAGAGATATCAGCCGAGGTCAGGCGCTGTATGTAATAATAGAGAAATATCAGCCGAGGTCAGGCGCTGTATGTAATAATAGAGATATCAGCCGAGGTCAGGCGCTGTATGTAATAATAGATATATCAGCCGAGGCCAGGCGCTGTATGTAATAATAGAGAGATATCAGCCGAGGTCAGGCGCTATATGTAATAATAGAGAGATATCATCCGAGGTCAGGCGCTGTATGTAATAATAGCAGAGATATCAGCCGAGGTCAGGCGCTGTATGTAATAATAGAGAAATATCAGCCGAGGTCAGGCGCTGTATGTAATAATAGAGATATCAGCCGAGGTCAGGCGCTGTATGTAATAATAGATATATCAGCCGAGGGCCAGGCGCTGTATGTAATAATAGAGAGATATCAGCCGAGGTCAGGCGCTATATGTAATAATAGAGAGATATCAGCCGAGGTCAGGCGCTGTATGTAATAATAGCAGAGATATCAGCCGAGGTCAGGCGCTGTATGTAATAATAGCAGAGATATCAGCCGAGGTCAGGCGCTGTATGTAATAATAGCAGAGATATCAGCCGAGGTCAGGCGCTGTATGCAATAATAGCAGAGATATCAGCCGAGGTCAGGCGCTGTATGTAATAATAGAGAGATATCAGCCGAGGTCAGGCGCTGTATGTAACAATAGAGAAATATCAGCCGAGGTCAGGCTCTGTAAGTAATAATAGCAGAGATATCAGCCGAGGTCAGGCGATGTATGTAATAATAGCAGAGATATCAGCCGAGGTCAGGCGCTGTATGTAATAATAGCAGAGATATCAGCCGAGGTCAGGCGCTGTATGTAATAATAGAGAAATATCAGCCGAGGTCAGGCGCTGTATGTAATAATAGAGAAATATCAGCCGAGGTCAGGCGCTGTATGTAATAATAGCAGATATATCAGCCGAGGTCAGGCGCTGTATGTAATAATAGCAGAAATATCAGCCGAGGTCAGGCGCTGTTTGTAATAATAGCAGAGATATCAGCCGAGGTCAGGCGCTGTAAGTAATAATAGAGAAATATCAGCCGAGGTCAGGCGCTGTATGTAATAATAGAGAAATATCAGCCGAGGTGAGGCGCTGTATGTAATAATAGCAGAGATATCAGCCGAGGTCAGGCGCTGTATGTAATAATAGCAGAGATATCAGCCGAGGTCAGGCACTGTATGTAATAATAGCAGAGATATCAGCCGAGGTCAGGCGCTGTATGTAATAATAGCAGAGATATCAGCCGAGGTCAGGCGCTGTATGCAATAATAGCAGAGATATCAGCCGAGGTCAGGCGCTGTATGTAATAATAGAGAGATATCAGCCGAGGTCAGGCGCTGTATGTAACAATAGAGAAATATCAGCCGAGGTCAGGCTCTGTAAGTAATAATAGCAGAGATATCAGCCGAGGTCAGGCGATGTATGTAATAATAGCAGAGATATCAGCCGAGGTCAGGCGCTGTATGTAATAATAGCAGAGATATCAGCCGAGGTCAGGCGCTGTATGTAATAATAGAGAAATATCAGCCGAGGTCAGGCGCTGTATGTAATAATAGAGAAATATCAGCCGAGGTCAGGCGCTGTATGTAATAATAGCAGATATATCAGCCGAGGTCAGGCGCTGTATGTAATATTAGCAGAAATATCAGCCGAGGTCAGGCGCTGTATGTAATAATAGCAGAGATATCAGCCGAGGTCAGGCGCTGTAAGTAATAATAGAGAAATATCAGCCGAGGTCAGGCGCTGTATGTAATAATAGAGAAATATCAGCCGAGGTGAGGCGCTGTATGTAATAATAGCAGAGATATCAGCCGAGGTCAGGCGCTGTATGTAATAATAGCAGAAGTATCAGCCGAGGTCAGGTGCTGTATGTAATAATAGAGAAATATCAGCCGAGGTCAGGCGCTGTATGTAATAATAGAGATATCAGCCGAGGTCAGGCGCTGTATGTAATAATAGCAGAAGTATCAGCCGAGGTCAGGTGCTGTATGTAATAATAGAGAAGATATCAGCCGAGGTCAGGCGCTGTATGTAATAATAGAGATATCAGCCGAGGTCAGGCGCTGTATGTAATAATAGAGATATCAGCCGAGGTCAGGCGCTGTATTGTAATAATAGAGATATCAGCCGAGGTCAGGCGCTGTATGTAATAATAGAGATATCAGCCGAGGTCAGGCGCTGTATGTAATAATAGAGAAATATCAGCCGAGGTCAGGCGCTGTATGTAATAATAGCAGAGATATTCAGCCGAGATCAGGCGC
>NC_086447.1:937034487-937099487 GCF_028390025.1 Pseudophryne corroboree
ACAGTTGCCAAGCAACCGCCCGAACACTTATTCACAACAAAGTAGTACCTATTCTTTTATACTAATTCAAAGAATCTATAGTCATATAAAGGGCACAAATGTTAGTACTTAAGCTAGAGGCCAATCACATAACAAAGGTAATTCCGTTATATGCAAAGGGTCAGAGCAGCGGGATATATTCCTGGCGAACCTCATGTGTAAGCCAGGTTTTAAATAGTGAACAACACCAAATAGTTAATCAAACTATAACCTGTAGGTAGTAGGAGCCGGTAAGGTACGGAAGACAATACATCATATGACAAATGACAAAGACAAAACACACATACACAGAAAAAGTCACCTACATAAAAACACTTAAATACTATAACAAAGTGCATTGGTCCCAAAGGACTAAATGTCCTTTATCTAAGAAAAATACCCAGAGGGTTATTCTCATTAAGCCCATTGGGGGCTAGAGTTCCCAGCTTGAAAATCCATCTTGCTTCTAGTTTCCTCAGAATGAGAGCACGGTCACCACCTCTCTCAGGATCCGGTACTCAGTCTATAATACGGCATCTGAGTGCTGATACCTGATGTCCTGCTTTAAGGAAATGTTGTGCAACTGGTTTATCTGACATCCCAGATGTGATCGCTTGATGAATCGAACTCCTGTGATTTGCCATACGTTCTCTAAATGTACAAGTTGTCATCCCAACGTATGCCAGACCGCATGGGCATAACAGCATATAGACCACGTAACTCAGCCTACAGTGAAGCTTATATCGGATGTTAATCAGTCTGCCAGTATGAGGGTGTGGAAAAGAGCTACCCGGCAGCAGCGAGCGGCACGTCACACAACCCACACATCTGAAGCACCCTGGTTTCTTAGTGTTTAGCCACGTGACGCTTTCCTTGGTCACAAGACGTCGGGCTGGTTGCATAAGAATCTGCTTCAAGTTTCTACCACGTCTGTAGGCCATCATAGGTGGATTGTCAAGAGTGCCTTGAAATTTCGGATCTGACTTAAGTAGCGGCCAATGCTTTTTGATGGTTTTAGAGATAACGGGGGACATATCATCATATTTGTGTCACAAATATCATCCGATTCTGTATGCGATCACGTTTCTGGTGAAGTCTCAGCCTGGCTTTAGTGAGACAGCTCTCAGCAACACTTTTTGTGTATCCCCTCTCGAGGAAACGCCCTTTCATTTATGCAATTTGAGCTTCCGCAGTATCAGGATTTGTATTATTACGGAGAACCCTCATAAACTGGGAAATGGGGAGACTTGCCTTGGGGGTAGGTGGATGCTTACTGGTCGCATGCAGAAAGGTATTCCTGTCCGTCTCCTTTCTGTATAATGTGGAACCCAATTTCGTTCCATCCCGGAACACAGTCACGTCCAGAAAATTGATAGAATCACATTCACAAGCCCCAGTAAAGCGGACCGTAGATTCCAAGGCATTAAGTTCATTCAACATTGAATGAAATTCCTCCTTGGTGCCACTCCACAGTAGAAATATGTCATCTATAAACCTCTTATAATAGGTAATCTTATTACCAAATTTAGGATAAATGTTCGTTGATTCATAATCATGCATAAAAATACCCGCGTATATTGGGGCCACATTAGAGCCCATAGCGGTCCCCGAGCACTGAAGGTAGTAATCACCCTGGTATGTAAAATGATTATGAATCAATATTAGCTCAAGCAACTCAAGGATAAATTCACATGGAAGATGCATATTGCCATGCCTTATCATCAATTTCCTAACCGCATCAATCCCTTCAACATGTGGGATGATGGTATACAGAGATGATACATCCAAAGTTGCGAACAACACATTTTCATCAAGATCTCCAAAAGCAAGGATATTTTCCAAAAAATCACTTGTATCACGAAGATAACTTGGTATATAGGGGATGAGTTCCTGCAAGAAGCTATCCACAAAAATGGCAAGAGGCTGTAATAAAGAACCCCTGGCGGAAATGATAGGTCTGCCAGGGGGGTCCACCAGGGACTTGTGGACCTTAGGTAGAGTATACATCAATGGACATATCGGACAGTCCACCTTTAAATACAAAGCAACCTGTTCAGTCAGCCAGCCATTCTGTGTAGCCATATCAATCACCCTATCTACTCGTTTTTTTATACCTGGCATAGGATCCATAGTGCACTTAGTGTAGGTAGTCTCATCCGCCAGCTGACGCCTGACTTCCCTGTCATAATCAACTGCATTTTGTATAACAATTGCCCCACCCTTATCTGCGGGGTGAATCACAATTGTATCATTATCTCTCAGGGATTTAAGGGCCTGCCTTTGAGGATAGTTTAGATTGTCAAAGTCCCTCCTATCTTTGGGGGTCCTACACTCGTGTTCTGTCATCCTTAAAAAGGTACGTATACTAGCATTAGTGGTCTGAGGATCGAACAAGCTTGGTTTCAGAAACTGAGTACCGACTTGTTCAAATCTACCAGTCTCATCCTTATCCATAAAAAATTCACGTAACCTTAATTTCCTACCAAACTTAAAGTGGTCGACAGCAAAATTAAATTCATCATGTCTGGAGGAGGGTACAAAACTTAATCCCAAAGTCAGGAGAGAGCTTTCCGCCCTAGAAAGAACATGATCAGATAAATTGAATATGCATCCTATGTCTGCTTCCTCCGACCTCTTCTGCCTGAATCCCCCCTCCGCGGGTGTGGTCTACGTAATTTCCAGGGGTGCCCACCCTTCTCCTCCTTTGGCCTAAAAAACCACTCGGTGGAAGTGGGGCACTAGGCTCAGAGTCAGAAGCAGACTGTGACGTTGATGAATCCACTCCAGGTGTAGCCCTGTACCTCTGTGGTCGATATGTTCTCTGTCTCCTGACACTATTTGAGCTACCTGATAACCATCTATATACATTATGAGTGGCATAATCATTGGTCACAATCTGCAGTTTCTTTCGCTTAAAGGAGACCAACTCATCCTTATAAGCGTTATATATATATATATATACAGGGGCGGAACTACTGGCGGGGCAGGCAGTGCATTGCACTGGGGCCCCGCCGCACTCAGGGGCCCACAGCCGCCGGCCGGCATTTAGAACAGATTGACATGCGGACGAACGTCCGCATGTCAATCTGCGGTCTCCTCTCCCTCCCTGCTGCGGTGCCTGCTCCCCCGGCCTCCCCTCCCCCCCCCTATGTGTTGGAGGGACACGAGCGCATCGCGCGTCTCTCCTGTGTCCCTCCTGGCTCTCCCCCAGCTGTCTAAGGAAGCATGTGCCGTTCGTGAGCTCTGATTGGCTCACGAACGGCACTTCCTTCATTAGACCGGCCGGGGGGAGAGCCAGGAGGGACACAGGAGAGACGCGCGATGCGCTCGTGTCCCTCCAACACATAGAGGGGGGAGGGGAGGCCGGGGGAGCAGGCACTGCGGCATATACCTGGCACTGGGGGGACAGATCTGGCACTGGGGACATATACCTGGCACTGGGGGGACAGATCTGGCACTGGGGACATATACCTGTAACCTGGCACTGGGGGGACAGATCTGGCACTGGGGACATATACCTTGCACTGGGGGGGCATATACCCGGCACTGAGGGCATGTACCTGGCACTGGGGGGGCATATACCCGGCACTGGGGGGGGGCATATAACTGGCACTGGGGGCATGTACCTGGCACTGGGGGCATATACCTGGCACTGGGGGGGGGCATATACCTGGCACTGGGGGGGGGGCATATACCCAGCACTGGAGGCATATACCTGGCACTGGGGGGGAAGCAGGCACTGGGGGCATATACCCGGCATTGGGGGGGCATATACCCGGCACTGGGGGCATATACCTGGCACTGGGGGGGAATATCTGGCACTGGGGGCATATACCTGGCACTGGGAGCATATAACTGGCACTGGGGGGCATGTACCTGGCACTGGGGGCATATACCTGGCACTGGGGGCATATACCTGGCACTGGGGGGGAATATCTGGCACTGTGGGAGAATATCTGGCACTGGGGGGGGGCATATACCCGGCACTGGGGGCATATACCTGGCACTGGGGGGGAAGCAGGCACTGGGGGGGCATATACCTGGCACTGGGGGCATATAACTGGCACTGGGGGCATGTACCTGGCACTGGGGGCATATACCTGGCACTGGGGGCATATACCTGGCACTGGGGGGGAATATCTGGCACTGTGGGAGAATATCTGGCACTGGGTGCATATACCTGGCACTGTGGGGGAATATCTGGCACTGGGAGCATATGTGGCACTGGGAGCACGGCCCTAGCAACAAGCACTACCCACTAGCAACGAGCATGACACCCAGTGCATGAAACCCCTGGCAACGAGCATGACATCCTGGCACCGTGCATGGAACCAAGTGCATGAAACCCCTGGCAACAAGCAGGTAATTTAAAAGTAATTGGAAGCCTTACTGTAGAACTTAATGTGTAATGGGCATTACGGTGTGTGGCATAATGTATCACGGACATTGCGGTGTGTGTCATAATGTTTCAGGCATTACGGTGTGTTGTATACTATATCACGGGCATTGTGGTATGTGGTATAATGTCTCAGGATCATTGTGGTGTGTGTCATACTGTGTCACAGACATTGTATGTGCTATAATGTATCAGGGGCATTGCAGTGTGTAGCATAATGTATAACGGGCATTGCGATTCCTGGCATAATGTGTCACACGCATTACGGTGTGTGGAATAATGTGTCACTGGCATTACGGTGTGTGGCATAATGTGTCGGGGGCATTACGGTGTGTGGCATAATGTGTCGGGGGCATTACAGTGTGTGGCATAATGTGTAGGGGGCATTACGGTGTGTGCATATTGTGTCATGTGCATTATTGTCAGTGATCGCAAAAACGCGCTATGGCGCGTATTTTACCCAGAAACAGCCGCCCAGGACTCACATTTAGAAGATGAGCGGGTCCCACAGGACGCGCTCATCTGAATATGTGTTTGCATGTGTTAAGACTGTCAGCGGAATGCAGGAGGTGACTGGCTGTTTCCTCGGCCAATCACCTCCTGTAGTCTCCATCCAATCACAGCCTGCAGCATCTCCCGCTTTGAATCCTGCTCCCCGCCAGCACATGAATCTGTGCTGCAGGGCTGACAGACTGGCCCCGCTCATCCGGCTCCACTGCCGCTCTGCCGCCAGCACCCTCCTCTGCGACTGGGAGTACAGCTCCGGATCTGCCCGCCGCCACCCCCCTACCCGGGACCCGCTCAACGCCCCACCGAGACCCGACAACTACCTTCCAGCAGGAGCCGGCCGGGCTGCGCAGCTCCCGCTGTAGGTAAGCAGTAGACAGTGCTGCATCGCCCCGCTTCACCTGGAGTAGCTGGTGCAGATGCGGGATGTCCGGGGGCTGCAAGCTCCGTGTGTGCAATGTGAGGCCGCTCAGAGTGTCAGGGCCTCACTGACACCATTTTTCTGACAGCACAGTGCAGTGAGTGCACTGGCACAAGTAGCCAGCCGGCGCCGCAGCATGAAGGAGCTATCTGTGAAATCGCAAGCAGAGGCTGGCAAGAAGGAGCTCCTCCGATCGCTTCCCCTGACGGGCTGGCCACTGCTAAATATACCAGTAATCAGTACAACTGTGCAGTGACACTGACTTTCCCATTGCACCTGGGGCTCCACTACTTTGACACAGTTGGAACTGATTATCGGTATATTTAGCAGCGGCCAGCCCGTCAGGGGAAGCGATTGGACGAGCTCCTTCTTGCCAGAGAACAGCCTCTGCTTGCGATTTCACATAGAGCTCCTCCAGGCTGCGGCTACTACAGGCGCAGTCTGGCTACTTGTGCCAGTGCACTCACTGCACTGTGCTGTCAGAAAAAATGGTGAGTGTCAGTGAGTTGCTGCTGGGGGCGGAACCACTTGTGTCAAACGGCTCCTTCGTGCAACTGGAGGTGATAAGTGAGTGGTTACTGCAATGTGCCTCAGTGCTCTACCAGGCGCATTGTGTATAATAACGTGCTCTACCAGGCGCATTGTGTATAATAACGTGTTCTACCTGGCGCAATGTGTATGATAACGTGCTCTACCTGGCGCAATGTGTATGATAACGTGTTCTACCTGGTGCAATGTGTATAATAACGTGTTCTACCTGGCGCAATGTGTATGATAACGTGCTCTACCAGGCGCATTGTGTATAATAACGTGCTCTACCAGGCGCATTGTGTATAATAACGTGTTCTACCTGGTGCAATGTGTATGATAACGTGCTCTACCTGGCGCAATGTGTATGATAACGTGTTCTACCTGGCGCAATGTGTATGATAACGTGCTCTACCTAGTGCAATGTGTATAATAACGTGCTCTACCTAGTGCAATGTGTATAATAACGTGCTCTACCAGGCGCATTGTGTATAATAACGTGCTCTACCAGGCGCATTGTGTATAATAACGTGTTCTACCTAGTGCAATGTGTATAATAACGTGCTCTACCTGGCGCATTGTGTATAATAACGTGTTCTACCTGGCGCAATGTGTATGAAAATGTGCTCTACCAGGCGCATTGTGTATAATAACGTGCTCTACCTGGCGCATTGTGTATAATAACGTGTTCTACCTAGTGCAATGTGTATAATAATGTGCTCTACCAGGCGCATTGTGTATAATAACGTGTTCTACCTAGTGCAATGTGTATTATAACGTGCTCTACCTGGCGCATTGTGTATAATAACGTGTTCTACCTGGCGCAATGTGTATGAAAATGTGCTCTACCAGGCGCATTGTGTATAATAACGTGTTCTACCTGGCGCAATGTGGCTGATAACGTGCTCTACCATGCGCATTGTGTATAATAACGTGTTCTACCTGACGCAATGTGTATGATAACTTGCTCTACCTAGCGGCAATGTGTATGATAACTTGCTCTACCTAGCGGCAATGTGTATGATAACATGCTCTACCTGATGCAATGTGTATGATAACTTGCTCTACCTAGCGGCAATGTGTATGATAACATGCTCTGCCTGGCGCAATGTGTATGATAACGTGCTCTACCTGGCGCAGTGTGTATAACGTGTTCTACCTGGTGCAATGTGTATGATAAAGTGCTCTACCTAGCGGCAATGTGTATGAAAACGTGCTCTACCTGGTGCAAAGTGTATGACGTGCTGTACCTGGTGCAAAGTGCATGACGTGCTGTACCTGGTGCAAAGTGTATGACGTGCTGTACCTGGAGCAAAGTGTATGACGTGATCTACCTGGATCAGTGTGCATAGGAGGTTCTACCTGGTGCAATGTGTATAAGCTAGAGATGAGCGCCTGAAATTTTTCGGGTTTTGTGTTTTGGTTTTGGGTTCGGTTCCGCGGCCGTGTTTTGGGTTCGAACGCGTTTTGGCAAAACCTCACCGAATTTTTTTTGTCGGATTCGGGTGTGTTTTGGATTCGGGTGTTTTTTTCAAAAAACACTAAAAAACAGCTTAAATCATAGAATTTGGGGGTCATTTTGATCCCAAAGTATTATTAACCTCAAAAACCATAATTTACACTCATTTTCAGTCTATTCTGAATAGAGATGAGCGGGTTCGGTTTCTCTGAATCCGAACCCGCCAGAACTTCATGTTTTTTTTCACGGGTCCGAGCGACTCGGATCTTCCCGCCTTGCTCGGTTAACCCGAGCGCGCCCGAACGTCATCATGACGCTGTCGGATTCTCGCGAGGCTCGGATTCTATCGCGAGACTCGGATTCTATATAAGGAGCCGCGCGTCGCCGCCATTTTCACACGTGCATTGAGATTGATAGGGAGAGGACGTGGCTGGCGTCCTCTCCATTTAGATTATAAGAGACTGAGAGAGATTTACTGGAGCTGACTAGGAGGAGTACTGTTACTGTAGAAGTGTAGAGACTGAGTGGAGAGAGTTTACTAGTGAGGACAGTGCAGTTTACTTTATAATCCGTTCTCTGCCTGAAAAAAGCGATACACAGCACACAGTGACTCAGTCACATACCATATCTGTGTGCACTGCTCAGGCTCAGGCCAGTGTGCTGCATCATCTATTATCTATATATAATATTATATATATCTGTCTGACTGCTCAGCTCACACAGCTTATAATTGTGGGGGAGACTGGGGAGCACTACTGCAGTGCCAGTTATAGGTTATAGCAGGAGCCAGGAGTACATAATATATTATATAGTGAGTGACCACCAGACACACAGTGCAGTTTATTTAATATATCCGTTCTCTGCCTGAAAAAAGCGATACACACAGTGACTCAGTCAGTCACATACCATATCTGTGTGCACTGCTCAGGCTCAGGCCAGTGTGCTGCATCATCTATATATATTATATATCTGTCTGACTGCTCAGCTCACACAGCTTATAATTGTGGGGGAGACTGGGGAGCACTGCAGTGCCAGTTATAGGTTATAGCAGGAGCCAGGAGTACATAATATATTATATAGTGAGTGACCACCAGACACACAGTGCAGTTTATTTAATATATCCGTTCTCTGCCTGAAAAAAGCGATACACACAGTGACTCAGTCAGTCACATACCATATCTGTGTGCACTGCTCAGGCTCAGGCCAGTGTGCTGCATCATCTATATATATTATATATCTGTCTGACTGCTCAGCTCACACAGCTTATAATTGTGGGGGAGACTGGGGAGCACTACTGCAGTGCCAGTTATAGGTTATAGCAGGAGCCAGGAGTACATATTATATTAAAATTAAACAGTGCACACTTTTGCTGCAGGAGTGCCACTGCCAGTGTGACTGACCAGTGACCTGACCACACTGACCACCAGTATAGTTAGTAGTATACTTATATTGTGATTGCCTGAAAAAGTTAAACACTCGTCGTGTGACTTCACTTGTGTGTTTTTTTTTTTTTTTATTCTATAAAAATAAAACTCATTCTGCTGACAGACAGTGTCCAGCAGGTCCGTCATTATATAATATATAATATATACCTGTCCGGCTGCAGTAGTGATATATATATATTTTTTATATCATTTATCATCCAGTCGCAGCAGACACAGTACGGTAGTTCACGGCTGTGGCTACCTCTGTGTCTCTGCACTCGGCAGGCAGTCCGTCCATAATTGTAATACCACCTAACCGTGGATTTTTTTCATTCTTCTTTATACATACATAGTTACATAGACATCTTCTCTTTATCAACCAGTCTATATTAGCTGCAGACACAGTACAGTACGGTAGTTCACGGCTGTGGCTACCTCTGTGTCTGCACTCGGCAGGCAGTCCGTCCATAATTGTATACCACCTAACCGTGGATTTTTTTCAGTCTTCTTTATACATACATAGTTACATAGACATCTTCTCTTTATCAACCAGTCTATATTAGCTGCAGACACAGTACAGTACGGTAGTTCACGGCTGTGGCTACCTCTGTGTCTGCAGTCGGCAGGCAGTCCATAATTGTATACTAGTATTCATCTCCATTGTTTACCTGAGGTGCCTTTTAGTTGTGCCTATTAAAATATGGAGAACAAAAATGTTGAGGTTCCAAAATTAGGGAAAGATCAAGATCCACTTCCACCTCGTGCTGAAGCTGCTGCCACTAGTCATGGCCGAGACGATGAAATGCCAGCAACGTCGTCTGCCAAGGCCGATGCCCAATGTCATAGTACAGAGCATGTCAAATCCAAAACACCAAATATCAGAAAAAAAAGGACTCCAAAACCTAAAATAAAATTGTCGGAGGAGAAGCGTAAACTTGCCAATATGCCATTTACCACACGGAGTGGCAAGGAACGGCTGAGGCCCTGGCCTATGTTCATGGCTAGTGGTTCAGCTTCACATGAGGATGGAAGCACTCAGCCTCTCGCTAGAAAAATGAAAAGACTCAAGCTGGCAAAAGCAGCACAGCAAAGAACTGTGCATTCTTCGAAATCCCAAATCCACAAGGAGAGTCCAATTGTGTCGGTTGCGATGCCTGACCTTCCCAACACTGGACGTGAAGAGCATGCGCCTTCCACCATTTGCACGCCCCCTGCAAGTGCTGGAAGGAGCACCCGCAGTCCAGTTCCTGATAGTCAGATTGAAGATGTCAGTGTTGAAGTACACCAGGATGAGGAGGATATGGGTGTTGCTGGCGCTGGGGAGGAAATTGACCAGGAGGATTCTGATGGTGAGGTGGTTTGTTTAAGTCAGGCACCCGGGGAGACACCTGTTGTCCGTGGGAGGAATATGGCCGTTGACATGCCAGGTGAAAATACCAAAAAAATCAGCTCTTCGGTGTGGAGGTATTTCACCAGAAATGCGGACAACAGGTGTCAAGCCGTGTGTTCCCTTTGTCAAGCTGTAATAAGTAGGGGTAAGGACGTTAACCACCTCGGAACATCCTCCCTTATACGTCACCTGCAGCGCATTCATAATAAGTCAGTGACAAGTTCAAAAACTTTGGGTGACAGCGGAAGCAGTCCACTGACCAGTAAATCCCTTCCTCTTGTAACCAAGCTCACGCAAACCACCCCACCAACTCCCTCAGTGTCAATTTCCTCCTTCCCCAGGAATGCCAATAGTCCTGCAGGCCATGTCACTGGCAATTCTGACGAGTCCTCTCCTGCCTGGGATTCCTCCGATGCATCCTTGCGTGTAACGCCTACTGCTGCTGGCGCTGCTGTTGTTGCCGCTGGGAGTCGATGGTCATCCCAGAGGGGAAGTCGTAAGCCCACTTGTACTACTTCCAGTAAGCAATTGACTGTTCAACAGTCCTTTGCGAGGAAGATGAAATATCACAGCAGTCATCCTACTGCAAAGCGGATAACTGAGGCCTTGACAACTATGTTGGTGTTAGACGTGCGTCCGGTATCCGCCGTTAGTTCACAGGGAACTAGACAATTTATTGAGGCAGTGTGCCCCCGTTACCAAATACCATCTAGGTTCCACTTCTCTAGGCAGGCGATACCGAGAATGTACACGGACGTCAGAAAAAGACTCACCAGTGTCCTAAAAAATGCAGTTGTACCCAATGTCCACTTAACCACGGACATGTGGACAAGTGGAGCAGGGCAGGGTCAGGACTATATGACTGTGACAGCCCACTGGGTAGATGTATGGACTCCCGCCGCAAGAACAGCAGCGGCGGCACCAGTAGCAGCATCTCGCAAACGCCAACTCTTTCCTAGGCAGGCTACGCTTTGTATCACCGCTTTCCAGAATACGCACACAGCTGAAAACCTCTTACGGCAACTGAGGAAGATCATCGCGGAATGGCTTACCCCAATTGGACTCTCCTGTGGATTTGTGGCATCGGACAACGCCAGCAATATTGTGTGTGCATTAAATATGGGCAAATTCCAGCACGTCCCATGTTTTGCACATACCTTGAATTTGGTGGTGCAGAATTTTTTAAAAAACGACAGGGGCGTGCAAGAGATGCTGTCGGTGGCCAGAAAAATTGCGGGACACTTTCGGCGTACAGGCACCACGTACAGAAGACTGGAGCACCACCAAAAACTACTGAACCTGCCCTGCCATCATCTGAAGCAAGAAGTGGTAACGAGGTGGAATTCAACCCTCTATATGCTTCAGAGGTTGGAGGAGCAGCAAAAGGCCATTCAAGCCTATACAATTGAGCACGATATAGGAGGTGGAATGCACCTGTCTCAAGTGCAGTGGAGAATGATTTCAACGTTGTGCAAGGTTCTGATGCCCTTTGAACTTGCCACACGTGAAGTCAGTTCAGACACTGCCAGCCTGAGTCAGGTCATTCCCCTCATCAGGCTTTTGCAGAAGAAGCTGGAGGCATTGAAGAAGGAGCTAAAAGGGAGCGATTCCGCTAGGCATGTGGGACTTGTGGATGCAGCCCTTAATTCGCTTAACAAGGATTCACGGGTGGTCAATCTGTTGAAATCAGAGCACTACATTTTGGCCACCGTGCTCGATCCTAGATTTAAAGCCTACCTTGGATCTCTCTTTCCGGCAGACACAGGTCTGCTGGGGTTGAAAGACCTGCTGGTGACAAAATTGTCAAGTCAAGCGGAACGCGACCTGTCAACATCTCCTCCTTCACATTCTCCCGCAACTGGGGGTGCGAGGAAAAGGCTCAGAATTCCGAGCCCACCCGCTGGCGGTGATGCAGGGCAGTCTGGAGCGACTGCTGATGCTGACATCTGGTCCGGACTGAAGGACCTGACAACGATTACGGACATGTCGTCTACTGTCACTGCATATGATTCTCTCAACATTGATAGAATGGTGGAGGATTATATGAGTGACCGCATCCAAGTAGGCACGTCACACAGTCCGTACTTATACTGGCAGGAAAAAGAGGCAATTTGGAGGCCCTTGCACAAACTGGCTTTATTCTACCTAAGTTGCCCTCCCACAAGTGTGTACTCCGAAAGAGTGTTTAGTGCCGCCGCTCACCTTGTCAGCAATCGGCGTACGAGGTTACATCCAGAAAATGTGGAGAAGATGATGTTCATTAAAATGAATTATAATCAATTCCTCCGCGGAGACATTGACCAGCAGCAATTGCCTCCACAAAGTACACAGGGAGCTGAGATGGTGGATTCCAGTGGGGACGAATTGATAATCTGTGAGGAGGGGGATGTACACGGTGATATATCGGGAGGGTGAAGATGAGGTGGACATCTTGCCTCTGTAGAGCCAGTTTGTGCAAGGAGAGATTAATTGCTTCTTTTTTGGGGGGGGGTCCAAACCAACCCGTCATATCAGTCACAGTCGTGTGGCAGACCCTGTCACTGAAATGATGGGTTGGTTAAAGTGTGCATGTCCTGTTTTGTTTATACAACATAAGGGTGGGTGGGAGGGCCCAAGGACAATTCCATCTTGCACCTCTTTTTTCTTTTCTTTTTCTTTGCATCATGTGCTGATTGGGGAGGGTTTTTTGGAAGGGACATCCTGCGTGACACTGCAGTGCCACTCCTAGATGGGCCCGGTGTTTGTGTCGGCCACTAGGGTCGCTAATCTTACTCACACAGTCAGCTACCTCATTGCGCCTCTTTTTTTCTTTGCGTCATGTGCTGTTTGGGGAGGGTTTTTTGGAAGGGACATCCTGCGTGACACTGCAGTGCCACTCCTAGATGGGCCCGGTGTTTGTGTCGGCCACTAGGGTCGCTAATCTTACTCACACAGCTACCTCATTGCGCCTCTTTTTTTCTTTGCGTCATGTGCTGTTTGGGGAGGGTTTTTTGGAAGGGACATCCTGCGTGACACTGCAGTGCCACTCCTAGATGGGCCCGGTGTTTGTGTCGGCCACTAGGGTCGCTAATCTTACTCACACAGCTACCTCATTGCGCCTCTTTTTTTCTTTGCGTCATGTGCTGTTTGGGGAGGGTTTTTTGGAAGGGCCATCCTGCGTGACACTGCAGTGCCACTCCTAGATGGGCCCGGTGTTTGTGTCGGCCACTAGGGTCGCTAATCTTACTCACACAGCTACCTCATTGCGCCTCTTTTTTTCTTTGCGTCATGTGCTGTTTGGGGAGGGTTTTTTGGAAGGGACATCCTGCGTGACACTGCAGTGCCACTCCTAGATGGGCCCGGTGTTTGTGTCGGCCACTAGGGTCGCTAATCTTACTCACACAGCTACCTCATTGCGCCTCTTTTTTTTCTTTGCGTCATGTGCTGTTTGGGGAGGGTTTTTTGGAAGGGACATCCTGCGTGACACTGCAGTGCCACTCCTAGATGGGCCCGGTGTTTGTGTCGGCCACTAGGGTCGCTAATCTTACTCACACAGCTACCTCATTGCGCCTCTTTTTTTCTTTGCGTCATGTGCTGTTTGGGGAGGGTTTTTTGGAAGGGACATCCTGCGTGACACTGCAGTGCCACTCCTAGATGGGCCCGGTGTTTGTGTCGGCCACTAGGGTCGCTTATCTTACTCACACAGCGACCTCGGTGCAAATTTTAGGACTAAAAATAATATTGTGAGGTGTGAGGTATTCAGAATAGACTGAAAATGAGTGTAAATTATGGTTTTTGAGGTTAATAATACTTTGGGATCAAAATGACCCCCAAATTCTATGATTTAAGCTGTTTTTTAGTGTTTTTTGAAAAAAACACCCGAATCCAAAACACACCCGAATCCGACAAAAAAAATTCGGTGAGGTTTTGCCAAAACGCGTTCGAACCCAAAACACGGCCGCGGAACCGAACCCAAAACCAAAACACAAAACCCGAAAAATTTCAGGCGCTCATCTCTAATTCTGAATACCTCACACCTCACAATATTATTTTTAGTCCTAAAATTTGCACCGAGGTCGCTGTGTGAGTAAGATAAGCGACCCTAGTGGCCGACACAAACACCGGGCCCATCTAGGAGTGGCACTGCAGTGTCACGCAGGATGTCCCTTCCAAAAAACCCTCCCCAAACAGCACATGACGCAAAGAAAAAAAGAGGCGCAATGAGGTAGCTGTGTGAGTAAGATTAGCGACCCTAGTGGCCGACACAAACACCGGGCCCATCTAGGAGTGGCACTGCAGTGTCACGCAGGATGGCCCTTCCAAAAAACCCTCCCCAAACAGCACATGACGCAAAGAAAAAAAGAGGCGCAATGAGGTAGCTGTGTGAGTAAGATTAGCGACCCTAGTGGCCGACACAAACACCGGGCCCATCTAGGAGTGGCACTGCAGTGTCACGCAGGATGTCCCTTCCAAAAAACCCTCCCCAAACAGCACATGACGCAAAGAAAAAAAGAGGCGCAATGAGGTAGCTGACTGTGTGAGTAAGATTAGCGACCCTAGTGGCCGACACAAACACCGGGCCCATTTAGGAGTGGCACTGCAGTGTCACGCAGGATGTCCCTTCCAAAAAACCCTCCCCAATCAGCACATGATGCAAAGAAAAAGAAAAAAGAGGTGCAAGATGGAATTGTCCTTGGGCCCTCCCACCCACCCTTATGTTGTATAAACAAAACAGGACATGCACACTTTAACCAACCCATCATTTCAGTGACAGGGTCTGCCACACGACTGTGACTGATATGACGGGTTGGTTTGGACCCCCCCCCCAAAAAAGAAGCAATTAATCTCTCCTTGCACAAACTGGCTCTACAGAGGCAAGATGTCCACCTCATCATCACCCTCCGATATATCACCGTGTACATCCCCCTCCTCACAGATTATCAATTCGTCCCCACTGGAATCCACCATCTCAGCTCCCTGTGTACTTTGTGGAGGCAATTGCTGCTGGTCAATGTCTCCGCGGAGGAATTGATTATAATTCATTTTAATGAACATCATCTTCTCCACATTTTCTGGATGTAACCTCGTACGCCGATTGCTGACAAGGTGAGCGGCGGCACTAAACACTCTTTCGGAGTACACACTTGTGGGAGGGCAACTTAGGTAGAATAAAGCCAGTTTGTGCAAGGGCCTCCAAATTGCCTCTTTTTCCTGCCAGTATAAGTACGGACTGTGTGACGTGCCTACTTGGATGCGGTCACTCATATAATCCTCCACCATTCTATCAATGTTGAGAGAATCATATGCAGTGACAGTAGACGACATGTCCGTAATCGTTGTCAGGTCCTTCAGTCCGGACCAGATGTCAGCATCAGCAGTCGCTCCAGACTGCCCTGCATCACCGCCAGCGGGTGGGCTCGGAATTCTGAGCCTTTTCCTCGCACCCCCAGTTGCGGGAGAATGTGAAGGAGGAGATGTTGACAGGTCGCGTTCCGCTTGACTTGACAATTTTGTCACCAGCAGGTCTTTCAACCCCAGCAGACTTGTGTCTGCCGGAAAGAGAGATCCAAGGTAGGCTTTAAATCTAGGATCGAGCACGGTGGCCAAAATGTAGTGCTCTGATTTCAACAGATTGACCACCCGTGAATCCTTGTTAAGCGAATTAAGGGCTCCATCCACAAGTCCCACATGCCTAGCGGAATCGCTCCGTGTTAGCTCCTCCTTCAATGTCTCCAGCTTCTTCTGCAAAAGCCTGATGAGGGGAATGACCTGACTCAGGCTGGAAGTGTCTGAACTGACTTCACGTGTGGCAAGTTCAAAGGGCATCAGAACCTTGCACAACGTTGAAATCATTCTCCACTGCGCTTGAGACAGGTGCATTCCACCTCCTATATCGTGCTCAATTGTATAGGCTTGAATGGCCTTTTGCTGCTCCTCCAACCTCTGAAGCATATAGAGGGTTGAATTCCACCTCGTTACCACTTCTTGCTTCAGATGATGGCAGGGCAGGTTCAGTAGTTTTTGGTGGTGCTCCAGTCTTCTGTACGTGGTGCCTGTACGCCGAAAGTGTCCCGCAATTCTTCTGGCCACCGACAGCATCTCTTGCACGCCCCTGTCGTTTTTTAAAAAATTCTGCACCACCAAATTCAAGGTATGTGCAAAACATGGGACGTGCTGGAATTTGCCCATATTTAATGCACACACAATATTGCTGGCGTTGTCCGATGCCACAAATCCACAGGAGAGTCCAATTGGGGTAAGCCATTCCGCGATGATCTTCCTCAGTTGCCGTAAGAGGTTTTCAGCTGTGTGCGTATTCTGGAAAGCAGTGATACAAAGCGTAGCCTGCCTAGGAAAGAGTTGGCGTTTGCGAGATGCTGCTACTGGTGCCGCCGCTGCTGTTCTTGCGGCGGGAGTCCATACATCTACCCAGTGGGCTGTCACAGTCATATAGTCCTGACCCTGCCCTGCTCCACTTGTCCACATGTCCGTGGTTAAGTGGACATTGGGTACAACTGCATTTTTTAGGACACTGGTGAGTCTTTTTCTGACGTCCGTGTACATTCTCGGTATCGCCTGCCTAGAGAAGTGGAACCTAGATGGTATTTGGTAACGGGGGCACACTGCCTCAATAAATTGTCTAGTTCCCTGTGAACTAACGGCGGATACCGGACGCACGTCTAACACCAACATAGTTGTCAAGGCCTCAGTTATCCGCTTTGCAGCAGGATGACTGCTGTGATATTTCATCTTCCTCGCAAAGGACTGTTGGACAGTCAATTGCTTACTGGAAGTAGTACAAGTGGGCTTACGACTTCCCCTCTGGGATGACCATCGACTCCCAGCAGCAACAACAGCAGCGCCAGCAGCAGTAGGCGTTACACGCAAGGATGCATCGGAGGAATCCCAGGCAGGAGAGGACTCGTCAGAATTGCCAGTGACATGGCCTGCAGGACTATTGGCATTCCTGGGGAAGGAGGAAATTGACACTGAGGGAGTTGGTGGGGTGGTTTGCGTGAGCTTGGTTACAAGAGAAAGGGATTTACTGGTCAGTGGACTGCTTCCGCTGTCGCCCAAAGTTTTTGAACTTGTCACTGACTTATTATGAATGCGCTGCAGGTGACGTATAAGGGAGGATGTTCCGAGGTGGTTAACGTCCTTACCCCTACTTATTACAGCTTGACAAAGGCAACACACGGCTTGACACCTGTTGTCCGCTTTTCTGTTGAAATACCTCCACACTGAAGAGCTGATTTTTTTGGTATTTTCACCAGGCATGTCAACGGCCATATTCCTCCCACGGACAACAGGTGTCTCCCCGGGTGCCTGACTTAAACAAACCACCTCACCATCAGAATCCTCCTGGTCAATTTCCTCCCCAGCTCCAGCAACACCCATATACTCCTCATCCTGGTGTACTTCAACATCTTCATCTTCAATCTGACTATCAGGAACTGGACTGCGGGTGCTCCTTCCAGCACTTGCAGGGGGCGTGCAAATGGTGGAAGGCGCATGCTCTTCACGTCCAGTGTTGGGAAGGTCAGGCATCGCAACCGACACAATTGGACTCTCCTTGTGGATTTGGGATTTCGAAGAACGCACAGTTCTTTGCGGTGCTTTTGCCAGCTTGAGTCTTTTCAGTTTTCTAGCGAGAGGCTGAGTGCTTCCATCCTCATGTGAAGCTGAACCACTAGCCATGAACATAGGCCAGGGCCTCAGCCGTTCCTTGCCACTCCGTGTGGTAAATGGCATATTGGCAAGTTTACGCTTCTCCTCCGACAATTTTATTTTAGGTTTTGGAGTCCTTTTTTTACTGATATTTGGTGTTTTGGATTTGACATGCTCTGTACTATGACATTGGGCATCGGCCTTGGCAGACGTTGCTGGCATTTCATCGTCTCGGCCATGACTAGTGGCAGCAGCTTCAGCACGAGGTGGAAGTGGATCTTGATCTTTCCCTAATTTTGGAACCTCAACATTTTTGTTCTCCATATTTTAATAGGCACAACTAAAAGGCACCTCAGGTAAACAATGGAGATGGATACTAGTATACAATTATGGACTGCCTGCCGAGTGCAGACACAGAGGTAGCCACAGCCGTGAACTACCGTACTGTACTGTGTCTGCTGCTAATATAGACTGGTTGATAAAGAGATGTCTATGTAACTATGTATGTATAAAGAAGAAAGAAAAAAAAACCACGGTTAGGTGGTATACAATTATGGACGGACTGCCTGCCGAGTGCAGACACAGAGGTAGCCACAGCCGTGAACTACCGTACTGTACTGTGTCTGCTGCTAATAATATAGACTGGTTGATAAAGAGATGTCGTAGTAGTATGTATGTATAAAGAAGAAAGAAAAAAAAACCACGGTTAGGTGGTATACAATTATGGACGGACTGCCTGCCGAGTGCAGACACAGAGGTAGCCACAGCCGTGAACTACCGTACTGTACTGTGTCTGCTGCTAATATAGACTGGTTGATAAAGAGATGTCTATGTAACTATGTATGTATAAAGAAGAAAGAAAAAAAAACCACGGTTAGGTGGTATACAATTATGGACGGACTGCCTGCCGAGTGCAGACACAGAGGTAGCCACAGCCGTGAACTACCGTACTGTACTGTGTCTGCTGCTAATATAGACTGGTTGATAAAGAGATGTCTATGTAACTATGTATGTATAAAGAAGAAAGAAAAAAAAACCACGGTTAGGTGGTATACAATTATGGACGGACTGCCTGCCGAGTGCAGACACAGAGGTAGCCACAGCCGTGAACTACCGTACTGTACTGTGTCTGCTGCTAATATAGACTGGTTGATAAAGAGATGTCGTAGTAGTATGTATGTATAAAGAAGAAAAAAAACCACGGTTAGGTGGTATACAATTATGGACGGACTGCCTGCCGAGTGCAGACACAGAGGTAGCCACAGCCGTGAACTACCGTACTGTGTCTGCTGCGACTGGATGATAAATGATATAAAAAATATATATATATCACTACTGCAGCCGGACAGGTATATATTATATATTATATAATGACGGACCTGCTGGACACTGTCTGTCAGCAGAATGAGTTTTATTTTTATAGAATAAAAAAAAAAACAACACACAAGTGAAGTCACACGACGAGTGTTTAACTTTTTCAGGCAATCACAATATAAGTATACTACTAACTATACTGGTGGTCAGTGTGGTCAGGTCACTGGTCAGTCACACTGGCAGTGGCACTCCTGCAGCAAAAGTGTGCACTGTTTAATTTTAATATAATATTATGTACTCCTGGCTCCTGCTATAACCGATAACTGGCACTGCAGTGCTCCCCAGTCTCCCCCACAATTATAAGCTGAGCAGTCAGACAGATATATAATATATATAGATGATGCAGCACACTGGGCTGAGCCTGAGCAGTGCACACAGATATGGTATGTGACTGAGTCACTGTGTGTATCGCTTTTTTCAGGCAGAGAACGGATATATTAAATAAACTGCACTGTCTGGTGGTCACTCACTATATAATATTATGTACTCCTGGCTCCTGCTATAACCTATAACTGGCACTGCAGTGCTCCCCAGTCTCCCCCACAATTATAAGCTGTGTGAGCTGAGCAGTCAGACAGATATATAATATATATAGATGATGCAGCACACTGGGCTGAGCCTGAGCAGTGCACACAGATATGGTATGTGACTGAGTCACTGTGTGTATCGCTTTTTTCAGGCAGAGAACGGATATATTAAATAAACTGCACTGTCTGGTGGTCACTCACTAGTAAACTCTCTGCACTCTCTACACTTCTACAGTACTCCTCCTAGTCCTAAGCTCCAGTAAATCTCTCTCTCTTATAATCTAAATGGAGAGGACGCCAGCCACGTCCTCTCCCTATCAATCTCAATGCACGTGTGAAAATGGCGGCGACGCGCGGCTCCTTATATAGAATCCGAGTCTCGCGATAGAATCTGAGCCTCGCGAGAATCCGACAGCGTCATGATGACGTTCGGGCGCGCTCGGGTTAACCGAGCAAGGCGGGAAGATCCGAGTCGCTCGGACCCGTGAGAAAAAACATGAAGTTCGGGCGGGTTCGGATTCAGAGGAACCGAACCCGCTCATCTCTAGTATAAGCGCCACTACTGTGTGGTGTAATGTGAATTGACACTATTATGTGGTCACGCCCCTTCCCTATGGGGAATCTGCCTGCCGCTATGTATAAAAATGGGGAATCTGCCTGCCGCTATGTATAAAAATGGGGAATCTGCCTGCCGCTATGTATAAAAATGGGGAATCTGCCTGCCGCTATGTATAAAAATGGGGAATCTGCCTGCCGCTATGTGTAAAAAGGTAGAATCTGCCTGCCGTAATGTGTAAAAAGGGCACGCTATCTGCCGTTATGTGTAAAAGTGTATGGTGTCTGCCGTAATGTGTAAAATGGGGACACTGTCTGCCGTAATGTGTAAAATGGGGACGCTGTCTGCCGTAATGTGTAAAAAGTGCACGCTGTCTGCCGCTATGTGTAACGAGGGCACGCTGTCTGCCGCTATGTGTAACGAGGGCACGCTGTCTGCCATTGTGTAAAAAGTGTATGCTGTCTGCCGCTATGTGTAACGAGGGCACGCTGTCTGCCGTTATGTGTAAAAAGTGCACGCTGTCTGCCGTTATGTGTAAAAAGGGGAATCTGTTCGCTGTAAGGAGTAAAAGGGTCTCTACCTGGTGTAGTGGTGCTACTGTGCGGCGTAATTTGAAGAATGGAGACTACTGTGCACCGTTTTATGAATTGGTATTATTTTGTGGACACACCCCTTCCCCACGAAGCCACGCCTACGGCGCGCACTGCCCATGGGGTGGACTTGGATGGGATGGGGGGGGGGGCCCCAAAGCATTTTGTTGCACCTGGGCCCACCGCTTGCTTGTTCCGCCACTGTATATATATATATATACGGCATTTCCTAGCATGCAGTGGCACTCAGGGACAGACTCATGGATGTTCAAAACAAGCGGTGTTTAATCCATTCTAGTGCAAAAAAGACCATCCATTCGGATGGTCTTTTTTGCACTAGAATAGATTAAACACCGCTTGTTTTGAACATCCATGAGTCTGTCCCTGAGTGCCACTGCATGCTAGGAAATGCCGTATGTATAACAGTTTCCAGAAGGCACCGGGGCTCCATTTACAGGGAAGGGTGAGTGCCTATTCGATGTTGCATATATATATATATATATATATATAACCTTGCAAAGCTTCAAACGGGCACTAAAAACCCACCTATTCATCAAAGCATACCCTCCCGATGCATAACCCAGTGCTGAAGCCGTGCCTCCACCCCCCTGCCTCATGCCGTGAACATATCAGCTTTGCTTGCATACTGCCATCAGGCTACCTCCCACTTGCCTGCACCTCTTGTCATCTGTCTGTCGCCCCTCCCCATTAGATTGTTAGCTCTTCAGAGAAGGGCCCTCTTTCCTCTTGTTATCTAAGCCCTCGTCTCAACAAATTTCACTCACAGCTCTCCCCTACTCAACGGCCATCTTTATCCTGCTAGTAAAGGCTCATCTCCATCTATGGCCACCAGCCTCTAGTAGTACGATGATCACTCCCTCAATACTTACATCTTAGCTGTATTATGTCTTGAGAATGTGTGGTGCTCTGTGTTACCTGTACTCTATTTCTGTTATTTATTTACTGTAATGCAATGTTTTGTCCCCTGTACTGTCCTTTGTATGGCGCTGCGAAACACATGTGGCGCCTTATAAATAAAATGTAATAATAATAATAATAATAATAATAATAATTATATATATATATATATATATATATATATATATATATATAGGAGAGAGTAGAATAGGCGGCACTCAGTCAGAATTTTCAACCGTAGTAGAAAAAAGTTAGTTTAATCCGCCGACATGTTTCGGGTATAAACGCCCGTCCTCAGGGCCAGACAAGCCTAATTAGCCATCACCAACACCTTTTATACATAACAAACCAAGACATTAGTGCAATAATCCCACTCACCTGCTCCACGACGCATCCACCCGTCAGTGTGTCCGGCTTCACTTCCGCGACGCCCTCCACTGACATCATGGCGCGCCACGTCGCAGGCGGGTAGTCATGGCAACTTCACAAACATAAACACCTAATGACGTGAAAGACAAGAAAACAGACAAATGATTAGAAATGACCGCATATGAACCACATGGCCCTTAGGGAGAAAACACAGATATTGTCAGTACCGCGCCACATTGTCAGCAATAAATAAGTGAACTGTAAATACGTAAATACGTTGCAAATTGAAGCTCCCTTAAGCATGTGAACTAGGGTTCAAGAAGAACATTAAAGGAAGCATTGCACCCCAAGGTTCTCATTAAGGCCCCTGGGTGCCAGTGTCCCCAGCTTGTAAATCCAACGGGATTCTTTGTGTAGCAGGGCCCTTTCTCTATTACCTCCTCTCGGCACTAGGGACATGAACAATTAATATGGCCTAATGCTCGCCACCCCATGCTTAGCAGATAAACAATGACGAGCAAACGGCTGGTATCTAACCCCCTTCTCATACGCTTTTTTAATTGCACTCCGATGTAAGGTCATTCTCTCCCGAAACTGCCCAATGGTCTTGCCAACATAGACAAGACCACACGGACAGGTCAGGAGATAAATGACATGCGTAGTAGTACATGTTAAACGATGTTTGATCACCAATTTTTTGCCAGTCAGAGGGTGATTAAATGTGGTTCCCGTGCTTAGCGTGTTGCAAGTAGCACACCCTAAGCATCGGAAACACCCATTTTTAGCTCGTACAAAATGAGAGTCCCTACTCTTGGTTAAATCCGTGGGGTGCAATGCTTCCTTTAATGTTTTTCTTGAACCCTAGTTCACATGCTTAAGGGAGCTTCAATTTGCAGCGTATTTACGTATTTACAGTTCACATATTTATTGCTGACGCTGTGGCGCGGTGCTGACAATATCTGTGTTTTCTCCCTAAGGGCCATCTGGTTCATATGCGGTAATTTTTTATAATTTTTCTGTTTTCATGTCACCCCCCCACTTCATTGTAAGTAGGCATTGTGTTTTTCGGTAGTAACTGAGCTTCCCTCCCACGACCTTCCCTGGCATTGTTAGTTACTGTGCAAATGGCCTGATTCAGTGGTGGTGCACGTAGCGTTGTGTTGTACGCAAGTTCTCCAAGGGAGGCAGATTGGTAAGTGACTATAGGCAGCACTGAGTAATGGTGCTGGTCCTGTCACTGGTCAGCGCTGGTAGAAACTTATTGTCATTACAATCCCTGGGTATCAGGCCAGCTCACATATGGTAGATGCTGATGATGTCACAATGCGTTACTGGTCACTATGATGTCACAGGCTGATCACATTCTCTCAGCTACTTGGCTTTGGGATCACTCCTTGTTTGGAGCCCGACTGAAGAGGCAGGATGGGTTGCTGTGGCAGCAGATGTTGCGGCGACGATGGAGCCGATGATGACGTGGTGATTGCTGAATCTGTCAGAAGGCAGGATCCTGTCACCCCTACAGAGACAGAGACTGAGTTCTCCCCAATGGATCACGCGTACTGGCTGATGAAAATTATCACCACCCCGCCCATGTACAAGCGACGCAAGATCCGGGAATTTAGGTGCCGCAGGTTCAGGACGAAACTCCCCACCATATATGAGGAGGAGGAACCTGCTGAGGAGAGCGACAGCGGAGCAGAGGACATCACTGACTCCGGGAGCACAGAGGTAGTGCGTGGCGCTGCATGTGCAGGATGGGGGTCCAGGTCCCCACTTTATCACACCCTGGACTTTACTGTGTCGCTCATCACCCTATTATGCCTGATCGCCATACTCATCTATCTGTGTATAAACTGGTTGTACCTGCACTGGTGACAATAGCCAAGAGATAGATGTTCCCTGTCACCACTACTCCAACAGGGTGATAGATGTTCCCTGTCACCACTACTCCAACTGGGTGATAGATGTTCCCTGTCACCACTACTCCAACTGGGTGATAGATGTTCCCTGTCACCACTACTCCAACTGGGTGATAGATGTTCCCTGTCACCACTACTCCAACTGGGTGATAGATGTTCCCTGTCACCACTACTCCAACTGGGTGACCTGAGGAAACCACTGACTATGAGAGACTTGTTCCCGCTGGGAGAAGCTCATCTGTAGATACGTGTATATATTTGTATATTTGTGTAAATTTGTATATTTGTATATATGTATATTTGTATATAAACATCTATCTATCTATCTATCTATCTATCTATAACCATTTTATAATAAAACAATGTATAATGACAGAACGTGAGTGCGTCTGATGTGTGTGTGACACAATCCCGGCTCACACGCCGCTTGTGCACACCTACATACATCTTGTAAGTTTTGCTCGTTTGCATATACAGGAAATTGTGTTGATTTAGATAACGCATTTTACAGCTGCAGAATGTGACGCACAGGCGTTCCTACTCGGAATCAGCCCCGTAGTGTTATATAGGTATTGGTACTGGTAACTATGACGCCATAAGACGTTGCTAATGCTGAACACAAATTCTATTACTTACAAAATGTAATGAAATCTTGTGTAACATAATGTGTAATATACCCTCTACTTTACATTACTGTGGATATAAGAAGTCACCCCAGGGTTCTGTGTATAACATAAGGTGTAATATACCCTCTACTTTACATTACTGTGGATATAAGAAGTCACCCCAGGGTTCTGTGTATAACATAAGGTGTAATATACCCCCTACATTACATTACTGTGGATATAAGAAGTCACCCCAGGGTTCTGTGTGTAACATAAGGTGTAATATACCCCCTACATTACTGTACTGTGGATATAAGAAGTCACCCCAGGGTTCTGTGTATAACATAAGGTGTAATATACCCCCTACATTATATTATTGTGGATATAAGAAGTCACCCCAGGGTTCTGTGTGTAACATAAGGTGTAATATACCCCCTACATTATATTACTGTGGATATAAGAAGTCACCCCAGGGTTCTGTGTGTAACATAAGGTGTAATATACCCCCTACATTATATTACTGTGGATATAAGAAGTCACCCCAGGGTTCTGTGTGTAACATAAGGTGTAATATACCCCCTACATTATATTACTGTGGATATAAGAAGTCACCCCAGGGTTTTGTGTGTAAGATAAGGTGTAATATACCACCTACATTACATTACTGTGGATATAAGAAGTCACCCCAGGGTTCTGTGTATAACATAAGGTGTAATATACCCCCTACATTAAATTACTGTGGATATAAGAAGTCACCCCAGGGTTCTGTGTGTAACATAAGGTGTAATATACCCCTACATTACATTACTGTAGATATAAGAAGTCACCCCAGGGTTCTGTGTGTAACATAAGGTGTAATATACCCCCTACATTACATTACTGTGGCTATAAAAGTCACCACAGGGTTCTGTGTATAACATAAGGTGTAATATACCCCCTACATTACATTACTTTGGATATAAGAAGTCACCACAGAGTTCTGTGTATAACAGACTAGGCCTACAGACTTGTACATCTAGATCATAGGTTCTCAAACTCGGTCCTCGGGACCCCACACAGTGCATGTTTTGCAGGTAACCCAGCAGGTGCGCAGGTGTATTAATTATTCACTGACACATTTTAAAAGGTCCACAGGTGGAACTAATTATTTCACTTTTGATTCTGTGAGGACACCTGCAAAACATGCACTGTGTGGGGTAATGAGGACCGAGTTTGCAGACCTATGATCTAGATGGTCCCTCAGCTGCATGGTCACTGCTAATATCTCTTATCTTCTCAGTCACTTATGACACTTACACTAGTCAGTAGCTTCTGCTCTAGAGCCGTGTTTCTCAGACTCGGTCCTCAGGGCCCCAGCAGTGCAGGTTTTCCTGATGGCCTAGCTGGTGCACAGGTGTCGTCATTACTGACACACTATAGAATATGTGCTGCATTCATTCCTAACTGACATATTATAGAGATCCACAAGTGGTCTGGAAATCATGAATTGTTGGGGCTCCTGGGGGCTGAGTTTTGGGGATCCTGAGGGCTGAGTTTTGGGGCTCCTGAGGGCTGAGTTTTGGGGTTCCTGAGGGCTAAGTGTTGGGGTTCCTGAGGGCTGAGTTTTGGGGTTCCTGAGGCTGAGTGTGAGAAACACTGCTGTAGAGAGTAGATATTCCACTATATTCATACACAAAGTTATAATCAAGCCCAGGTCCGGCCCCAGGTCTACTAACACCGTGTGAGAAGAATTTGTGGAGCCCCCCATTCCTACGGCATCCCCTCCCACAGTAACAAAGAACACACATTGCACCCCAGGAATAAAACCAGACATTGTTTCCCACAGGAAAAGAAAACACAGATTTATTTCCCCTACAGAAGATTGAGCAGATATAAAGACAGAGCTTTCATGGAACATGTTGCAGAACTTGCAGTAGAGGCTACCACACTTGCCCTCCCTTACCCTTAGCAGCAGCCTCAGTGAGTCAGTCACTGCAGTGCAGTGTGTGGCTATGTGACCTCAATGATGTAATGCCACCATGTCGCTGTTTGCAGGTCATGCCCCGGGCCGCCTCTGAGCAGCATAGCAAATGAGCCCAGTGATGTACGGGCCAGAAGTCAGTGTAATAAGCACTACAGACACAGTGCTGCCGGTTGCCACAGTCATCAGTTTCGGCAGCGGCTGCACTTCACCCCCATATACCCGCTCCACTCAAATGGCCATCAAACGTCTCTGATCAACCCAAATATTGCAACGTCCAACATTTTAAACTGCATGTTGATCAGGTGGTGAAGCTGGTGCAGAGCTGACATAATAATGCAATTGCTCCTACATGATAATTGAGGTAACACTGTACCACCAAACCAACATCAAAGCAGCCAGGAAGTGCCCCCCCTCAGTGTGCCACAAGGTCCAGTGATTGCAAAAATGCACTATATCGCGTATTTTACCCCAAAATTGATGGTGGGGACACAAATATAAAAAAAACGCTGGGTCCCTCAGGACGCGCTCTCACACGCAGCGCTGTCCTGTGCTGTCCGTCAGTCAGGTCTCCACAACAACGGAGGGAGGAACTTGGAAAAGGCGGAAACCATGAAGAGTGTGATCTCCCGCCCCTCCCCTCATCCTCTACTCCCTGGCACCTCTGTCCCTACTCCCTAGTGCCTCTCTCTGTCCCTACTCACTGTTACCTCTGTCCCTACTCCCTGGTGCCTCCCTTTGTCCCTACTCCCTGGTAGCTCCCTCGGTCCCTACTCCCTGGTGCCTCTCTCTGTCCCTACTCACTGTTACCTCTGTCCCTACTCCCTGGTGCCTCTCTCTGTCCCTACTCCCTGGTGCCTCTCTCTGTCCCTACTCCCTGGCACCTCTGTCCCTACTTCCTAGTGCCTCTCTCTGTCCCTACTCACTGTTACCTCTGTCCCTATTCCCTGGTGCCTCCCTCTGTCCCTACTCCCTGGTGCCTCTCTCTGTCCCTACTCCCTGGTACCTCTGTCCCTACTTCCTAGTGCCTCTCTCTGTCCCTACTCACTGTTACCTCTGTCCCTATTCCCTGGTGCCTCCCTCTGTCCCTACTCCCTGGTGCCTCTCTCTGTCCCTACTCCCTGGTACCTCTGTCCCTACTCCCTCTGTCCCTACTCCCTGGTGCCTCTCTCTGTCCCTACTCCCTGGCACCTCTGTCCCTACTTCCTAGTGCCTCTCTCTGTCCCTACTCACTGTTACCTCTGTCCCTACTCCCTGGTGCCTCCCTCTGTCCCTACTCCCTGGTGCCTCCCTCTGTCCCTACTCCCTGGTGCCTCCCTCTGTCCCTACTCACTGTTACCTCTGTCCCTACTCCCTGGTGCCTCTCTCTATCCCTACTCCCTGGTGCCTCTCTCTGTCCCTACTCCCTGGCACCTCTGTCCCTACTTCCTCATGCCTCTCTCTGTCCCTACTCACTGTTACCTCTGTCCCTACTCCCTGGTGCCTCCCTCTGTCCCTACTCCCTGGTGCCTCTCTCTGTCCCTACTCCCTGGTACCTCTGTCCCTACTCCCTCTGTCCCTACTCCCTGGTGCCTCTCTCTGTTCCTACTCCCTGTTACCTCTGTCCCTACTCCCTGGTGCCTCTCTCTATCCCTACTCCCTGGTGCCTCTCTCTGTCCCTACTCCCTGGTACCTCTGTCCCTACTACCTAGTGCCTCTCTCTGTCCCTACTCCCTGGCACCTCTGTCCCTACTCCCTGGTGCCTCTCTCTGTCCCTACTCACTGTTACCTCTGCCCCTACTCCCTGGTGCCTCCCTCTGTCCCTACTCACTGTTACCTCTGTCCCTACTTCCTAGTGCCTATCTCTGTCCCTACTCACTGTTACCTCTGTCCCTACTCCCTGGTGCCTCCCTCTGTCCCTACTCCCTGGTGCCTCTCTCTCTGTCCCTACTCCCTGGTACCTCTGTCCCTACTCCCTCTGTCACTACTCCCTGGTGCCTCTCTCTGTCCCTACTCCCTGGTGCCTCTCTCTGTCCCTACTCCCTGGCACCTCTGTCCCTACTTCCTAGTGCCTCTCTCTGTCCCTACTCACTGTTACCTCTGTCCCTACTCCCTGGTGCCTCTCTCTGTCCCTACTCCCTGGCACCTCTGTCCCTACTTCCTAGTGCCTCTCTCTGTCCCTACTCACTGTTACCTCTGTCCCTACTCCCTGGTGCCTCCCTCTGTCCCTACTCCCTGGGGCCTCTCTCTGTCCCTACTCCCTGGTACCTCTGTACGTACTCCCTCTGTCCGTACTCCCTGGTGCCTCTCTCTGTCCCTACTCCCTGTTACCTCTGTCCCTACTCCCTGGTGCCTCTCTCTGTCCCTACTCCATGGTGCCTCTCTCTGTCCCTACTCCCTGGTACCTCTGTCCTTACTACCTAGTGCCTCTCTCTGTCCCTACTCCCTGGCACCTCTGTTCCTACTCCCTAGTGCCTCTCTCTGTCCCTACTCACTGTTACCTCTGTCCATACTCCCTGGCACCTCTGTCCCTACTCCCTGGTGCCTCTCTCTGTCCCTACTCTCAGGTGCCTCTCTCTGTCCCTACTCCCTGGCACCTCTGTCCCTACTTCCTAGTGCCTCTCTCTGTCCCTACTCACTGTTACCTCTGTCCCTACTCCCCGGTGCCTACCTCTGTCCCTACTCCCAGGTGCCTCTCTCTGTCCCTACTCCCTGGCACCTCTGTCCCTACTTCCTAGTGCCTCTCTCTGTCCCTACTCCCTGGTGCCTCCCTCTGTCCCTACTCATTGTTACCTCTGTCCCTACTCCCCGGTGCCTCCCTCTGTCCCTACTCCCTGGTGCCTCTCTCTGTCCCTACTCACTGTTACCTCTGTCCCTACTCCCTGGTGCCTCCCTCTGTCCCTACTCACTGTTACCTCTGTCTCTACTCCCTGGTGCCTCCCTCTGTCCCTACTCCCTGGTGCCTCTCTCTGTCCCTACCCCCTGTTACCTCTGTCCCTACTCCCTGGTGCCTCTCTCTGTCCCTACTCCCTAGTGCCTCTCTCTGTCCCTACTCCCTGGTACCTCTGTCCCTACTTCCTCTGTCCCTACTCCCTGGTGCCTCTCTCTGTCCCTACTCCCTGTTACCTCTGTCCCTACTCCCTGGTGCCTCTCTCTGTCCCTACTCCCTGGTACCTCTGTCCCTACTCCCTGGTGCCTCTCTCTCTGTCCCTACTCCCTGGTACCTCTGTCCCTACTCCCTAGTGCCTATCCAGTGGCGGAACTAGCGAGCGGTGGGCCCATGTGCGACAAAATGCTTTGCCCCCCCCCCCCATCTAAGTCCACCGCCTCACCCCTGGAGAGGATCTGGTGAGGGGGACCTGCTCAGGGCCAGGGAAATGGATACCTAGCAACAGTGCCGTAACTAGACATTTTAGTGCTGTGTGCAAGAAACGGCTTCGGAGCCCCGCTCCTCTATGTAAAACAGGGGCAGTGTGCGCCACAGGCGCGCAAAAAAAATAGGGGCGTGGCTTCATGGGGAAGGGGTGTGGCCACAAAATAATACCAATTCATATAACGGTGCACAGTAGTCTCCATTATTCAAATTACGCCGCACGGTACTACCACTACACCATGTAGAGACCCTTTTACACATTATGGCGGACAGCTTCCCCTTTTTTACACATTACGGCAGACAGCGTCCCCTTTTTACACATTACGGCAGACAGCGTCCCCTTTTTACACATTACGGCAGACAGCGTGCCCTTTTTACACATTACGACAGACAGCGTCCCCTTTTTTACACATTACGGCAGACAGCGTCCCCTTTTAACACATTACGGCAGACAGCGTCCCATTTATTACACATTACGGCAGACAGCGTCCCATTTTTTGCACATTACGGCAGACAACGTCCCATTTATTACACATTACGGCAAACAGCGTCCCATTTTTTGCACATTACGGCAGACAGCGTCCCATTTTTTGCACATTACGGCAGACAGCGTCCCCTTTTTTACACATTACGGCAGACAGCATCCCCTTTTAACACATTACGGCAGACAGCGTCCCATTTATTACACATTACGGCAGACAGCGTCCCATTTTTGCACATTACGGCAGACAACGTCCCATTTATTACACATTACGGCAGACAGCGTCCCATTTTTTGCACATTACGGCAGACAGCGTCCCATTTTTTGCACATTACGACAGACAGCGTCCCATTTTTTACACATTACGGCAGACAGCGTCCCCTTTTTACACATTACGGCAGACAGCGTTCCTTTTTTACACATTACAGTAGACAGCGTACTATTTTTTGCACATTACGGCAGACAGCGTCCCATTTTTTGCACATTACGGCAGACAGCGTACTATTTTTTGCACATTACGGCAGACAGCGTCCCATTTTTTGCACATTACGGCAGACAGCGTCCCATTTATTACACATTACGGCAGACAGCGTCCCATTTTTTACACATTATGGCAAACAGGATAGATAGATAGACAGATAGATAGATAGATAGATAGATAGATAGATAGATAGATAGATAGATAGATAGATAGAATAGGTATACTTACCGTTTCCGCTGGCTCAGGCTCCTCTTGCAGCTTCTGGCAAGGGAGAAGAAGGAGGAGGGAGGGTGGAGGAGGGAGCCGCAGCAGCGCTATGTCATTGGTAGAAGCGCTGCTGCTGCTGGCCCTCTCCTTTACCATAGGTTGCCCTCCGCCGCTGCATCCCAGCATTCACAGCAGCGGAGGGCAGCCTATGATAAAGGAGAGGGCCAGCAGCAGCAGCGCTTCTACCAATGACATAGCGCTGCTGCGGCTCCCCCCCCCCCCGTAGCCGGTGCGCATCCTCTCCTCGGCGGCGGCACACAGCGGCAGCCAGGCGGCATGTAATGAGTCAGTTTGACTCATTACATGCCGCTCTTGCTTTGGGCCCCTTGACAGAGGCGGGCCTCAGTGCAAGGCACTGCCTGCACTGGCGCTAGTTCTGCCTCTGTGCCTCTCTCTGTCCCTACTCCCTGGTACCTCTGTCCCTACTCCCTCTGTCCCTACTCCTGGTGCCTCTCTTTGTCCCTACTCCCTGTTACCTCTGTCCCTACTCCCTGGTGCCTCTCTCTGTCCCTACTCCCTCTGTCCCTACACCCTGGTGCCTCTCTCTTTCCCTACTCCCTGATACCTCTGTCCCTACTCCCTGCTACCTCTGTCCCTACTCCGTGGTGCCTCTCTCTGTCTCTACTCTCTGGTGCCTCTCTGTCCCTACTCCCTGCTACCTCTGTCCCTACTCTGTGGTACCTCTCTCTCTCCATACTCTCTGGTGCCTCTCTCTCCCTACTCCCTGATACCTCTGTCCTTACTCCCTGGTGCCGCTCTCTGTCCCTACTCCCTGGTTCCTCTTTTCCTACTCCCCGGTGCCACTCTCTGTCCCTACTACCTGGTGCCACTCTCTGTCCCTACTCCCTCTGTCCCTACTCCCTGGTGCCTCTCTCTGTCCCTACTCCCTCTTTCACTACTCCCTGGTGCCTCTCTCTGTCCCTACTCCCTGCTACCTCTGTCCCTACTCCCTGGTGCCTCTCTCTGTCCCTATTCCCTCTGTCCCTACACCCTGGTGCCTCTCTCTTTACCTACTCCCTGCTACCTCTGTCCCTACTCCCTGCTACCTCTATCCCTACTAAATGGTGCCTCTCCCTGTCCCTACTCTCTCTGTCCCTACTCCCAGGTGCCTCTCTCTTCCTACTCCCTGCTACCTCTGTCCCTATTCCCTGGTGCCTCTCTCTGTCCCTATTTCCTGCTACCTCTATTCCTACTCCCTGGTGCCTCTCTCTCCCTACTCCCTGCTACCATATTAAACGTGTATAACATGCTCTACCTGGCGCAATGTGTATAGAACACTAACTGGCGCAATCTGTATTACGTGCTCTACCTGGTGCAATGTGTATATGGGGTTCTACCTGGCGCAATGTGTATAACGTGCACTACCTGGTGCAATGTGTATAACGTGCTCTACCTGGTGCAATGTGTATAACGTGCTCTGCCTGGTGCAATGTCTTTAACATGCTCTACCTGGTGCAATGTGTGTAATGTGCTCTACCTGTGTGGTGTAATGTGAATTGGTACTATTATGTTGCCATGCACTTTCCCCATGAAGCCACGCATCTGAATTTTTTGTGCGCGCCTTCGGAGCGCACTGTCCTTGATTTCAAATATGGGAGGGGGAGCACCAATTTACTTTCTGCCAAAGGGCACCGAAATTTCTAGTTACAGCTCTGGTGCAGTGTCCTGTACGCTACACAGCCCAGCAGCACTGTCACCCCCTCCCTCCCCCTTGCATGTCTTTTTTTATATTTGAATAATTAATAAGATTAATATGAACCTTCTTTCTGATGGGACCCAGAAAAAGACAGATAGGACCCCAATTTTTAAAAGTGAAGCGTCCGTGGGACCCACTTTCTTGGGGGGGCTCAGCGCGATCACTCATGGTTCCCATTTTAGTATTTTCCTAGTGCCCCCCAGTATGACACATAGCCCCCCATATTGATATTGTTCCAGTCCCCCCCAATATGCCACACAGAGCCCCCCATTTTATGTCAGTCCCCTTCCCCAGTATGCTACAGGGCAGGATTGGGATGGAAAACCAGCCCGGGAAATTTTTGACAGCAGCCCTACTGGGGGTGGAGTCTGCCGAGGGGGTGGGATTCCTCCTTATAGGGTCTGATCCTGAGTTGGGCGCAGTTGCGGCCTGTCTTGCATCTTTTGCTGCAGCTGCGTCTGTGACTTTATGCTAATGACGCTACAATGCCCTTCCCTGGTGTACATCCAGATATACAAGGACAGAGACGCCACTTTCAGTGTCTACAGATGCTGCAATAACGCTTTGTGAGTCTTTAGACGCCATCAGTCGCACCATTGTAATGTTCACCAGCCCTATGCTACTGTAGGAGCAGATCATCCATCTGAGTAGCCTCCAATGTGAGCAATTCAATGGGGAACATTTACTGAGGTGGGAGGTTTTTAGAACTGGTGATGTTGCTCATAGCAACCAATCAGATTCTACTTAACATTTATGTAGCTGCTTCTAGAAGATAATAGATAGAATCTGATTGGTTGCTATGAGCAACATCACCAGTTCTAAAAAAAACCTTCCACCTTAGTAAATTTACTCCAATATCTCTATATTTAACCAGTTTCAGCAACACGCCCACACTACGTTATATCTGCGTCTGATTAGCCAGCCCCCAGTAACCACACAGGAATGCCCAACACATTCCTTATACACTTCTTGGTGCAAGTGTCTGACTCTGTACAAACACCAGTGCAGTGCATGCGTGCTCGCTGTAACTCAGACGCAAGCGCAGATAAAAAAAACTTTGCAGAAGAAAAAATAAAAACCATTGACCCCCATGGGAAAAACAACACACATTGGCCCCCACAGGAAACAATAAAACAAATGAGGTAAAATAAATAAATGTATAATACAGCTTTTGGTATTACAATTTGTTTCACATTGTCGCTGCTGTGTGAAATGCCCGGTGACACCAAGAGGTTTTATAATTCTTACCTGTAGCGCTATATATTCATTTATTACCAGTTATATAGCGCTAGCATATTCCATGGCACTTTCTCTCAGTGTTGGGCAGAAACGGAAAGGGAACTGAAAGTGGCCCTGGAAAAATTAGTAGAAGTGGCCTCACATATACAGCACCAGAGATATACCGTGTAACCATGGTGACAGCACCAGAGGTATACCGTGTAACCATAGCGACAGCACCAGAGGTATGCCGTGTAACCATGGTGACAGCACCAGAGGTATACCGTGTAACCATGGTGACAGCACCAGAGGTATACCGTGTAATCATGGCGAATGCACCAGAGGTATACCGTGTAATCATGGCGACAGCACCAGAGGTATACCGTGTAACCATGGCGACAGCACCAGAGGTATACCGTGTAACCATGGCGACAGCACCAGAGGTATACTGTGTAACCATGGCGACAGCACCAGAGGTATACCGTGTAACCATGGCGACAGCACCAGAGGTATACCGTGTAACCATGGGGACAGCACCAGAGGTATACCGTGTAACCATGGCGACAGCACCAGAGGTATACCGTGTAACCATGGCGACAGCACCAGAGGTATACTGTGTAACCATGGCGACAGCACCAGAGGTATACCATGTAACCCTGGCGACAGCACCAGAGGTATACTGTGTAACCATGGCGACAGCACCAGAGGTATACCGTGTAACTATGGCGACAGCACCAGAGATATACCGTGTAACCATGGCGACAGCACCAGAGTTATACCGTGTAACCATGGCGAGAGCACCAGAGGTATACCATGTAACCATGGCGACAGCACCAGAGATATACCGTGTAACCATGGCGACAGCACCAGAGGTATACCGTGTAACCATGGCGACAGCACCAGAGGTATACTGTGTAACCATGGCGACAGCACCAGAGGTATACCGTGTAACCATGGCGACAGCACCAGAGATATACCGTGTAACCATGGCGACAGCACCGGAGTTTTACCGTGTAACCATGGCGAGAGCACCAGAGGTATACCATGTAACCATGGCGACAGCACCAGAGATATACCGTGTAACATGGTGACAGCACCAGAGGTATACCATGTAACCATGGCGACAGCACCAGAGATATACCGTGTAACATGGTGACAGCACCAGAGGTATACCATGTAACCATGGCGACAGCACCAGAGGTATACCGTGTAACCATGGCGACAGCACCAGAGGTATACTGTGTAACCATGGCGACAGCACCAGAGGTATACTGTGTAACCATGGCGACAGCACCAGAGGTATACCATGTAACCATTGCGACAGCACCAGAGGTATACCGTGTAACCATGGCGACAGCACCAGAGGTATACTGTGTAACCATGGCGACAGCACCAGAGGTATACCGTGTAACCATGACGACAGCACCAGAGGTATACCGTGTAACCATGGCGACAGCACCATAGGTATACCGTGTAACCATGGTGTCAACACCAGAGGTATACCGTGTAACCATGACGACAGCACCAGAGGTATACCGTGTAACCATGGCGACAGCACCATAGGTATACCGTGTAACCATGGCGATAGCACTACCCCTCACATGTCACCAAACACAACAGACCCCACGTACACATGGCCCACCAGGAAAGTTCCCTGTGGGCCATGTGGACACTCAGCCCCTGTGTGGATCAGAGACTTAAGTTGTAATTCTCCATTATACTGTAGCTTATAGGTCAGTGCATCCGCTTCCTTTTTCATAATCCTCATTAGTCTCAGTGGTATCATGACCTCAGGAATGGGTTCCAGGAAAATCCCAAGACCCTTCCCCTGCAGGTCTCGGATGTGCCAGAGAATAGCGTAGATGGTCCCCAATGCTAAGCGAAGAATCATTAGGGTCCCATTACTTTCCCTTATCCTTGTCCTTACTCTCTACTCTTATATATATATTTCCATATAGAGAGTAAGTCAGCGAGCAGGGCCCTCCTACCTCTGTCTGCTTGTTATTACTCAGTCTTGTCATCTTATTACTGTTTTGTTACCAATGTTAATAAATAATGATACGTCTGTGCCTAGAAATTATGCGTTTGAGAGATACAATAAAACAGAATAATAATTAGAGATGTGCGCCGGCCCAAATTTTGGGTTTTGGTTTTGGATCTGTATTGGTTTTGCCCCCACTGCCCTAATGGGTTTTGGTTTTGGATCTGTTTTTTTTTTCCCTTTTAAATAAATCATAAAAACTGCTAAAAATCACAGAATTTTTTTTCTCCAGAATTTGTCAATAAGAAACTTTTGGCCTAGGGGTGCCATGAAAAAAATTCTGATATTCTAGGGCGCTGTGACTCAAAATAATTTGAGAACCACGGTCCTACAGTATAATTAACCTCAATTATGTTAATTTCCACTCATTTACAGTGAATTTTGACCACCTCCCAGCTCATAATATTGTTTTCATCCATTTCAAACAAAAGGCTGCAACAAGGCGGCTGGTTACTAACCAACAGGGCAGCGGCAAAAAGATATAGCAGTTTAGAGCACATCTATGAAACACTGCCACACAGCAGCGCAGAAATGAAAAGTGGTGCGAATGGAATTGTTCTTGGGTCTTCCCTCCCACCCTTATGTTGGATTTTAAAAAGGTCATGTCCAGTTTGACAAACCAAGCACTTCAGTGACAGGGACTGATACTTTTGTGGCTGAAGTGCTTGGTTTGTTTGAGCCCCAACAAAACAATTTTTTGGAAGGACTACCACCGATCACCAATGAGAAAGTTGATGATGAGGGTGTTAATTACATTATAATCTTGTAAAATAATTTTCATGAATTTGCCGCAAATGACGTAACATGGAGAAGGTGCTTAGATGGCTAACGTCCCTACCTCTACTAACTTTTGCCTCACAAATGGAGCAGATGCCTTCACAATCATTGGTAGGATATGTGGAAAAATAATTCCATTCCCAAGAGTTGTTTTTTTTTGTTTTTTGGTCTTATGCCCAGGTATCACAATGGCTTTCTTTTTATCATGGGCAAGAACTGTAACCACTGGTGGCTGACTTACACACACAACATCATCAACATCCTCAGTGTCAGATAGTAGTAGTATGCACATATCTCCATCATCCTGTTTCACTTGCACACATGAATCCTCAATTTGTATTATGCCCTCATCACCATGTTTTCGTGTACTGATCCCCACATGTGAAGATGGTGCAGAAATGGTGGACGGAGGTGAAAGAGGCTTCTCTATGAGGACAGTGTGAGAAATGTCAGACTCACACATAGCTAACGTGGATATCCCATAACGTTCCTCAGGAATGTGTGACGGTTCTGAATGCCCAGTTTGTTCTACTGGTTTAGTTGTTTTCATTTTTTTTGACACCTCTTATAGAGTCTGAGTGAAAAGTTCTTGTGTCGTTATGAGAAGCAGAAGAAGATGCCTCACTGACAGTTGCAGAAGCACCACTTATAGTTATAAATAAAGGCCAAGGCCTGAGTCTTTCTTTGCCACTTTGTGTGGTGAATGGCATATTGCCAATTTTATGTTTCTCTGCAGCCAACATTCCTTTTGATGTTTTTTATTTACCATTGTAAAATTATATTGCTTCTTTGATTTTACATGCCTTGACTTAAGCCCTCTATAACCATGGGCATCAGCCTTGGTAGATGACGTTGATGGACTTGTATTGTCATGACTGGTGGCAGCAGCTGCAGCACTAGTATGTGCTTCCCACTCTCCTTTCAATTTGTCATCCTTCATATCTATCAAGTATCAACAAACATGAACAACGTGGGATACAGCACACACCACAATTTGTACAAAAAAAATCTACCACCTACAATCTCACAATATGGGGGAGATTCAAATGTTTGAAAAGTCGGTTGGGTGTCTGGTTTTTCCTGTCTATTAGATAGGAAAAACCAGACTCCCAACTGACTTTTAAAAATTTGAATCTCCCCCTATGTGTACGAGTCAGAAATAGTGATCAAATACTGTTGTTTAATTTCACCAACAGTGTTGCACAATACATGTATGAGTATGAAATAAAATCACACAATATGTGTGTGAGTCAGAAATTGTAATCAAAGAGTGCGGTTTAATCTCACCAACAGTGACGCACAATAAGTGTATGAGTATGAAATAAAATATATTACTGTGGCACCACCTTCACCCACAGTGTCGCACAATACATGTATGAGTATGAAAATATATTACTGTGGTACCACCTTCACCCACAGTGTCACAAAATACGTGTATAAGTATGAAACTATTACTGTGGTACCACCTTCACCCACAGTGTCACACAATACATGTATGAGTATGAAAATATATTACTTGCGGTACCACCTTCACCCACAGTGTTGCACAATACGTGTATGAGTATGAAAATATATTACTGTGGTACCACCTTCACCCACAGTGTCACACAATACATGTATGAGTATGAAAATATGTTACTGTGGCACCACCTTCACCCACAGTGTCACACAATACATGTATGAGTCTAAAAATATATTACGTGTGGTACCACCTTCACCCACAGTGTTGCACAATACATGTATGAGTATGAAAATATATTACTGTGGTACCACATTCACCCACAGTGTCACACAACACGTGTATTGAGTATGAAAATATGTTACTGTGGTACCACCTTCACCCACAGTGTCGCACAATACACGTATGAGTATGAAAATATGTTACTGTGGTACAACCTTCACCCACAGTGTCGCACAATACGTGTATGGTTAGGAAAATATATTACTGTGG
The DNA here is from genome assembly GCF_028390025.1 of Pseudophryne corroboree. Classification (NCBI taxonomy): domain Eukaryota; kingdom Metazoa; phylum Chordata; class Amphibia; order Anura; family Myobatrachidae; genus Pseudophryne; species Pseudophryne corroboree. The sequence goes on from NC_086447.1 coordinate 937,073,360, forward strand.
TACCACCTTCACCCACAGAGTCACACAATACGTGTATGAGTCAGAAAAAGTAATCAAACACTGCAGTTTAATTTCTTCAAGTGTCGCACAATACGTGTATGAGTATGAAAATATATTACTGTGGTACCACCTTCATCCACAGTGTTGCACAATACATGTATGAGTATGAAAATATATTACTGTGGTACCACCTTCACCCACAGTGTCGCACAATACGTGTATGAGTAAGAAATAATAATATACTGCGGTCTGACCGGCAATGTCACAGTACTTATGAAAATAAAATAAAAATTGTATAGTACACTGGGGTACAGCTGGGGTGTGCGACTAGGCACAGATGGAGCCACGGTCAGCGTGGCTCCCTCTGTATAGTAGTGGCTCCAAGCTGTATAGTAGCTTTAGTAGGACTTCTTCAAGGGGACTTGAAGAAGTCCTACAGACAAAACGTGTTGGGTACATGCTATACTCCTCTATAAGGATCTCAGATAAGCTTTTACATTTTTATTCATTGTATGGGTTCATTCTGTATATATTCCTTTTGTGTGTATGTTATTAAAAACTTTAAAAAAAACTATCACACTGAGGGCATCTTTTCCCTTTGCTGGGAGACTATTTTGGTTTTAAGGTCCCTAGATATCCAACCAGAAGGAGGTGAAGAAAACATAAAGAACCTATTACATGTGAGGATCACATGTACTGAGGGCAGTGCTGCAAGTATGGTGGTACGGCGTACAGGTAAAAAATTTCCAGCCGGGCCGCCACCTTGCAGACACCGGGTGCTGGAGAGAGGAGAGCGCAGCATGCGCCTCTCCTCTCCCTCTTCTGCCTGAGTCCCCTGAGTCCGGCGGTGTGCACTGAAACGGCGGTTTGTGAGCCAATCAGAGTTCGCTGACCGGCAGCCAATCAGGAGCCGCTGCTGCCGGACCGCAAGCCCTGATTGGCTCGCGGACAAGCGCCAGATCTATTCTAATATACAATATGCCGCCACCGCAGGAGGACTCGGAGACCGGACTGAGGGCAGGAGAGGGGCAGGAGGGGTGCGTGCTGCGCTCTCCTCTCCCCAGCAGCAGCTGAAGACAGTGCCAGCCACAGACAGCAGCAACAACGGTGAGTTGCACTGCTGGGGCATATCTGGCACTCTGGCCGCATGTGTATCTGGCAAAGTGGGGGCATATCTGGCACTGCTGGGGCATATCTGGCACTCTGGGGGGAATGTGTATCTGGCACTGTGGGGGCATATCTGGCACTGTGGGGCATATCAGGCACTGTGTGGGCATGTGTATCTGGCAAAGTGGGGGCATATCTGGCACTGCTGGGGCATATCTAGCACTCTGGCCGCATGTGTATCTGGCAAAGTGGGGGCATATCTGGCACTCTGGGGGCATATCTGGCACTCTGGGGGGAATGTGTATCTGGCACTGTGAGGCATATCAGGCACTGTGTGGGCATGTGTATCTGGCAAAGTGTGGGCATATCTGGACTGTTTGGGCATATCTGGCACTATGGGGGCATATCTGGCACTGTGGGGGCATATGTGTATCTGGCACTGTGGGGGAATATGTGTATCTGGCACTGTGGGGGAATATGTGTATCTGGCACAGTGGGGGAATATGTGTATCTGGCACAGTGGGGGCATATGTGTATCTGGCACAGTGGGGGAATATGTGTATCTGGCACAGTGGGGGCATATGTGTATCTGGCACAGTGGGGGCATATGTGTATCTGGCACTGTGGGGACATATGTGTATCTGGCACAGTGGGGGAATATGTGTATCTGGCACAGTGGGGGCATATGTGTATCTGGCACAGTGGGGGCATATGTGTATCTGGCACAGTGGGGGAATATGTGTATCTGGCACTGTGGGGGCATATGTGTATCTGGCACTGTGGGGGCATATGTGTATCTGGCACTGTGGGGGCATATGTGTATCTGGCACTGTGGGGGCATATGTGTATCTGGCACTGTGGGGGAATATGTGTATCTGGCACAGTGGTGGAATATGTGTATCTGGCACAGTGGGGGCATATGTGTATCTGGCACAGTGGGGGCATATGTGTATCTGGCACTGTGGGGGCATATGTGTATCTGGCACTGTGGGGGCATATGTGTATCTGGCACTGTGGGGGCATAAGTGTATCTGGCACTGTGGGGGCATATGTGTATCTGGCACAGTGGGGGAATATGTGTATCTGGCACAGTGGGGGAATATGTGTATCTGGCACAGTGGGGGAATATGTGTATCTGGCACAGTGGGGGAATATGTGTATCTGGCACAGTGGGGGCATATGTGTATCTGGCACAGTGGGGGCATATGTGTATCTGGCACAGTGGGGGAATATGTGTATCTGGCACTGTGGGGGCATATGTGTATCTGGCACTGTGGGGGCATATGTGTATCTGGCACTGTGGGGGCATATGTGTATCTGGCACTGTGGGGGAATATGTGTATCTGGCACTGTGGGGGAATATGTGTATCTGGCACAGTGGGGGCATATGTGTATCTGGCACAGTGGGGGAATATGTGTATCTGGCACTGTGGGGGCATATGTGTATCTGGCACTGTGGGGGCATATGTGTATCTGGCACTGTGGGGGCATATGTGTATCTGGCACTGTGGGGGAATATGTGTATCTGGCACTGTGGGGGCATATGTGTATCTGGCACTGTGGGGGCATATGTGTATCTGGCACTGTGGGGGAATATGTGTATCTGGCACTGTGGGGGAATATGTGTATCTGGCACAGTGGGGGCATAATCTGGCACTGTGGGGACATATGTGTATCTGGCATTCTGGAGCAATGTGTATCTGACAATGTGGGGTAATGTGTATCTGGCACTCTGGGGCAATATGTAGCTGGCACTGTGGGGGCATATATGGCACTACTTGGGGCATTTGTGTATCTGGCACCGTGGGGCATTTGTGTATCTGACACCGTGGGGCATTTGTGTATCTGACACCGTGGGGCATTTGTGTATCTGACACCGTGGAGCATTTGTGCATCTGGCCACGGGGAGCATTTGTGCATCTGGCACCATGGGGCATTTGTGTATCTGACACTGTAGGAGCATATGTGAATCTGGCCCCCCATATGTGTATCACGTCCCCATTTTCATTGGCCACACCCCATGTGGCATTTGGCCACACCCAGTTACAGGGGAGTGCGCACAAGGTACCTATAAGACATTTTTTCTACTTGCACCACTGCTTGAGAGTATTATTATATTATATCTATTTTTCCTAATACCGGTGTGTTATTCCGCTCCGTGTCTGCACAAAATTTTAGTCACACTCTTTTCCATAAAACACGATCTATACACACTCAGAGAGCCGGGTAGGCCGCACCCAGCTCAGCTTTCAGCTCTCTGTTTCCTTGGTCTCTATGGTAATGGGAGCGTGCCATGAGTCCACGCCCCCATGACTAGCGGCACAATCCCATACGTCGTGAGGCGCTCCCCCTGTGTCATGTGCGGCGCGCATTCACGATTGCCAGGGCTGAATTAAGGCCCCAGTCCGTCGCTGTCTGGTACACATACATTTCATATCTTGCATTGGATAATATCTGACAGAAGGTGCTGAGTCCTACCCCACTTTATATATCTCTTTGTGGACTTTGAAATAGAGTCTGTATTTGAGGACTTTTTTTCAGCAGCCCCCTATCGGGGAAGTGAAATGAATTTGGTATTTTGAACACTGATTTGTGTTGTACTGTATCATACCCTCCAGCTGGAACTTTTTGGCAGGTACAGGACCTTTTTTTTATGGTCTGTACCGATTTTTGGCTCTCCAAGCTTCCATTGAAAGTATATATTCACAATTCCACAGCAGACGGTACTCACTATGTGACAACCAGCAAGACTCCATGCCCGATCAATACCATGCACATCCTTCCCAGAAGAAGGGCACCGGAGGCATTTTCAGTTGTAGTAAGAGACTAATATTAGCAAGCAACATTTCGGAGCGAACGACCTGTCATCAGGACCATACAAGTACCAAAAGAACTTTACACACACACACACACACACACACACACACACACACACACACACACACACACACACACACACACACATTCATACATACACTGTGTATTTTTTATACAATCATCCAGCACTTACTGAAAATAACAATCCAGGTACTATGTGAATGCTCATGTGCTCTACAGGCAGGGCCGGATCTAGACCTTGTGGCGGCCTGGGTGAAAAAATAGGGGCGTGGCTTTGTAGAGATGTGCCCTGTGTCCCAGGGCACATCACCCCTACAGTGTGCAGGGGATCTGCGTCCCCTGCAGTTCCTTGCTGGGGCAGCTTGTCTGTCCCCAGCGCTGGGAGTGCGGCAGCGGCGGGTGTCCGGTGCAGGGATCAGATATTTCCCTGCACCAGACTGTCAGCGGAGTCGGGCAGCGCGGCGGCGTTTTGAATTTGGCGCCAATTTGGCTGCCAATCAGAAGCGCCGCCCGCGGGATTTCAAATCCGGCGCCGTCCGCGAGTCAATCACGGCTCGTGGGGCGCCGGCCAATCAGAAACGGGCGCAGCGAGCCAATCGGAGAAAGAAGTCGGCGCGCAGGAGCGCAGAAGAGAGACCGGCGCGGAGGAGAAGACGACGGCCGTTTGAAGAAGAGCTCCGGTGGCCGCTGAAGAGGCCAGAAGACGTCGGGCTGCCAAAAGAAGATGTCCAGCGGCGGCTGGATGCTGAGAAGAGGCGGCGGCGCTGCTGGCCAGGACGGCCAGTGGCAGAAGAATGCAACTGAAGATCCGGAGAGGCCACCAGGGGTGGGAAGAAAAGACCTGACGAAGCTCCCCCCTGGTGCCTCTGACAATGCTAAAATCTTTTGTCGTATAAACAACCCTTAATGAAGTCTAAGAACACTGTACGCGGTTTTCTTAAGAAGTACCTTAAGGGTACGCTAGTTGCGTAACGATCGCTTAGCCGTAGGCGAGACGCTCAAGCGTCACGTTCGCTCACGGCCCAGAGATCACAGGACAGCACGTATTTGGCGATGACTAGAGTAATGATTCGCTATGGCGTAGCGGACGCTCGAGACCACGAGGAGATCACCAGCGGCGCAGACGCTCACAACGCTATACCTTTATGTCTAAACCTTTTATCAATGAAATACACAGAATACCTTAATGTGAATACAGGGTGTAAGTGCAACCTTGTGTAACCTGACTAACTACAAAGCTGCTTGAGCGTCACCGACGCTCAAGTGAACACTTAACACTATGAGAAAAATACACAGATACCTGTTTAGGGTCCAAAGCCTATTATCTGTATTATAACTATTATACTTGCAAAAAGAATCACAGTACAAATGATACACTACAATATAACAGAGACTTCCTAACCAAATAACTATACAAGAAATACAATACAATACTATGCTGATCTAATACAATACGATAATAGTCTAGGGGAGATGTGAGAGAAAAGAGGAGAGAGAGAGAGAGAAATGGAGAGAGATGAGAGAAATTGGCTCACAGTAAGACAATGATTACGGAGAGAAAACTTACGCACAAAGGGTATGATCGCATGCGCCTCGATATCCAGCTCCCGATTATCAGCAAGAAAACCGTTGATGAGAGTGAAGTTGGATATGGTCGGCCTGCCTATTTATGCCCCACACACAATGCAATCTCATAGTCCCTACAATCCCATTGTCCATTGGACGAAGGAATTCGGCCCTGCATCATAACAAAAGGTCATAGGTTGATTCATACAGGTGGGCTGTGACGATTTCCAACAGCTCAGGTGGGTGGGAAACTGGGTTTCCCGCCGCATACCTGAGTATGAGTAAATAATAGAAATGGACATAAACTTCTTATGTCCATAACTATCCGCACGAGCGATTAATACGCTCCAAACCAACACCGGAATATTGTTAATTAAATACTCTTCCGATGGGTACCAAACACTGCTGTATGACTCCTGTTAGACCCTTCCTACAATACAAAGAGGGATTCCTCCGTTCAGGGACATTCTATATTAACCAAACTTTCAGAATCTATCAAAGGGACCATGATCTACAAACTACATTAATTGTGGAAATATGTAACGATTGGGTCGCACGCTACGACTACATACTCCCTACCGTAAATACGCATACCGATGCGAGCGGGTGCACGCATCAGCGGGTATGCGCTATCACGGGAAAGCGCACGCATGCGCAGCGCGGGCCAGCGTGAGGTGCAAATATGGCAATGTGTATAGAAACATTTTTCTGACTTTGACACCTCTCCCATCGGGTCAGGTAGGCCCTTTTCAGGTGCCCCTGTACCCGCTCCTCCCTAGACCACCGGGTGTTCGGGCATTAGGCCCGTGGGCACAGTCAGGCCCTTCCGGCCTGTGGGCATTTAGTCGGGCCCTCCCGGCCCGTGGGCACGTTTAGTCGGGCCCTCCTGGCCCGTGGGCACGTGTAGTCGGGCCCCCGGCCCGTGGCCCTGTCAACCGGGCACTAGGCCCGTGGCCTTGATAGGCAGGCACTAGTCCTGGGGGCACAGTTTGGGCACTAGGCCCATAGGAATAGTCAGGCCACAGGCCTGTGGTACAAGATAGGCGGGCATTAGGCCCGAGGGGCAATTCAGGCAATAGGCCTGTGGGACATTAGAGGGCATTAGGCCCTAGTGTATTTTGAAGGTTAGGGCAGAGGCGGAACTACCGCCAGTGCAACCAGTGCGTTGCACTGGGGCCCGCCTCTGTCCAGGGGCCCAAAGCATGTAATAAGTCAAACTGACTCATTACATTCTGCTGTGTGCTGCGGGCAACCACTGCCCGCAGCACACAGCCGCAGCAGGACACAGGAGTTGGAGAGGAGAGGAGCAGCGGTCACGGGCACGGGGGTAAGGAGGAGGAGGGAGGTGGAGGAGGGAGCCGCAGCAGCGCTTTGTTACTGGTGGAGGCGCTGCTGCTGCTGCCCCTCTGCTTCACTATAGGCTGTCTTCCGAGAACCTATAGTGAAGCAGAGGGGCAGCAGCAGCAGCGCCTCCACCACTAACACAGCGCTGCTGCGGCTCCCTCCTCCACCTCCCTCCTCCTCCTTCTCTACTGCCCGGGAATCGTCAAGCTACACCGAGGAGCCTGAGCTTTCTTTCTTTCTTTCTTTCTTTCTTTCTTTCTTTCTTTCTTTCTTTCTTTCTTTCTTTCTTTCTTTCTGTCCTGTCTGTCTTTCTGTCTTTCTTTCTTTCTGTCTTTCTTTCTGTCTTTCTTGGGACTGCCTGCCTCAATGTGTAAAAAGGGGGAATCTGCCTGCCGCTATGTGTAAAAATGGGGAATCTGCCTGCCGCTATATGTAAAAATGGGGAATCTGCCTGCCGCAATGTGTAAAAAGGGGGACGCTGTCTGCCGTAATGTGTAACAAGGGCACGCTGTCTGCCGTAATGTGTAAAAAGGGGACGCTGTCTGTCGTTATGTGTAAAAAGGGGACGCTGTCTGCCGTTATGTGTAAAAAGGGGACGTTGTCTGCCGTTATGGGTAAAAAGGGGGACGCTGTCTGCCGTTATGTGTAAAAAGTGTATGCTGTCTGCCGCTATGTTTAACAAGGGCACGCTGTCTGCCGTTATGTGTAAAAAGTGTACGCTGTCTGCCGCTATGTGTAACAAGGGCACGCTGTCTGCCGTTATGTGTAAAAAGGGGACGCTGTCTGCCGTTATGTGTAAAAAGTGCACGCTGTCTGCCGTTATGTGTAAAAAGGGGACGCTGTCTGCCGTTATGTGTAAAAAGGGGACGCTGTCTGCCGTTATGTGTAAAAAGGGGACGCTGTCTGTCGTAATGTGTAAAAAGGGGACGCTGTCTGCCGTAATGTGTAAAAAGGGGACGCTGTCTGCCATTATGTGTAAAAAGGGGACGCTGTCTGCCGTTATGTGTAAAAAGGGGACGCTGTCTGCCGTAATGTGTAAAAAGGGGGACGCTGTCTGCCGTTATGTGTAAAAAGTGTACGCTGTCTGCCGCTATGTTTAACAAGGGTATGCTGTCTGCCGTTATGTGTAAAAAGTGTACGCTGTCTGCCGCTATGTGTAACAAGGGCACGCTGTCTGCCGTTATGTGTAAAAAGGGGACGCTGTCTGCCGTTATGTGTAAAAAGTGCACACTGTCTGCCATAATGTGTAAAAAGGGGACGCTGTCTGCCATAATGTGTAAAAAGAGGAATCTGTCCGCCGTAAGGTGTAAAAGGGTCTCTACCTGGTGTAGTGGTGCTACTGTGCGGCGTCATTTGAATAATGGAGACTACTGTGCACCGTTTTATGAATTGGTATTATTTTGTGGCCACACCCCTTCCCCACGAAGCCACGCCACTATGTATTTTTGCGCGCGCCTACGGCACGCACTGCCCCTGTTTTGCATGCAGGGGTGGGGCTCCAATGCCGTTTCTTGCACACAGTGCTAAAATGTCTAGTTACGGCACTGTTGCTAGGTATCCATTTCTTTGGCCCTGAGCAGGTCCCCCTCACCAGATCCTCTCCAGGGGTGAGGGGGTGGACTTGGATGGGATGGGGGAAAGGGGGGGGGGGCCCAAAGCATTTTGTCGCACCTGGGCCCACCGCTCGCTAGTTCCGCCACTGGGTTAGGGATATAAGGTGACCCAGGGCATTAGGCCCAGGTCACCCAACGGGCGACCAGTTAGGCGGGCGCTAGGCCCAAGGGATAAAGTCAGGCCTCTGGCCTGTGTAATTAGGGGCGCTAGGCCCAGTAAATAAGTGCCCCCAAAGTGAATAAAGGTGGCACTGGGCGCTAAGCCCAGGCCACCCCAAGGTGTATAGGTAGGCAGGCTCGCTTGGCCTGAGCCCCACATAAGAGAGGGTACAGGAGGTGGGTAGGCTGTACGGCGTCCACCCCCCAGAGTGCAGGTAGGGATTTAAAGGAACAGCACCGTTTGATGTTGTACTCTGATATGTGTGTTGTTACCGTGCAGGGCAAAGTGTTGTTTTAGAGTTTGTGCATAGTTTGTGTTGCACCACCCACACTTGAGCCAGTTTGAGGGCTTTGTTTATGTAGCTAGTGTAGCGAATGCACACTAGGTTAGAGTGAGGCCCTGCACGGCTGTTTCTCTCTTTGCCTCCTTACAGGGACCTGTAAGTGGAGAAGATCGGAGTACAAGACGTAGGACGGTGAGTAACATCTGTCCGTGTGTTCCTTCTGTGTTTGTCCCTACCTGTCTCCCTTCCTTCAGGGCGAACGGTGAGCCTTGCACGCCGGTGCAAGGTAGAATTTTCACCTGGTGCGAGAGTGCCAATAGGTGAAATTCGGGATCTGAGGCGGATGCCTGGGATGACCCTCACCTAGCCCGAGAGAGCATTTTCCTCGGTTCCGGAGGGCGTTTCGGTCCACAGTCAGGAGGACGGCTCTCAGCAATCTCCTTCCTCCTAGGTCATCGTGTCCGGGTCCGACTGAAGATTTTCCAGGTCCGTTGAAGGTTCCGGTACCTGAAGGTGAGAGACTGCGGTGCCTGGTGAGTAGCGAAACTACACCTGCACGGCAGCAGGCACTGCACGCACCGCCACCAACCTCTTACAGCTTCATGGAGAAGGGGCATGGTCAGTTATGCCCCCTGTAACTGTGCCGACAGTAGTATTGCCACCAGTACTGTGCCCCCAGTACTGTGCCTCCTGTAGAATTGCCCCGAGTACTGTGCCCCCTGCCCCAGTACTGTGCCCCCTGTAGAATTGCCCCCAGTACTGTGCCCCCTGTAGAATTGCCCCCAGTACTGTGCCCCCTGTAGAATTGCCCCCAGTACTGTGCCCCCTGTAGAATTGCCCCCCCAGTACTGTGCCCCCTGTAGAATTGCCCCCCAGTACTGTGCCCCCTGTGGAATTGCCCCCCAGTACTGTGCCCCCTGTGGAATTGCCCCCCAGTACTGTGCCCCCTGTAGAATTGCCCCCCAGTACTGTGCCCCCTGTAGAATTGCCCCCCAGTATTGTGCCCCCTGTAGAATTGCCCCCCAGTATTGTGCCCCCTGTAGAATTGCCCCCAGTACTGTGCCCCCTGTAGAATTGCACCCCAGTACTGTGCCCCCTGTAGAATTGCCCCCAGTACTGTGCCCCCTGTAGAATTGCCCCCCAGTACTGTGCCCCCTGTGGAATTGCCCCCCAGTATTGTGCCCCCAGTACTGTGCCCCCTGTAGAATTGCCCCCAGTACTGTGCCCCCTGTAGAATTGCCCCCAGTACTGTGCCCCCTGTGGAATTGCCCCCCAGTATTGTGCCCCCAGTACTGTGCCCCCTGTAGAATTTCCCCCAGTACTGTGCCCCCTGTAGAATTGCCCCCAGTACTGTGCCCCCTGTAGAATTGCCCCCAGTACTGTGCCCCCTGTAGAATTGCCCCCCAGTACTGTGCTCCCTGTGGAATTGCCCCCCAGTACTGTGCCCCCTGTGGAATTTCCCCCCAGTATTGTGCCCCCAGTACTGTGCCCCCTGTAGAATTGCCCCCAGTACTGTGCCCCCTGTAGAATTGCCCCCAGTACTGTGCCCCCTGTAGAATTGCCCCCAGTACTGTGCCCCCTGTAGAGTAGAAAATAAAAAAATAAATAAAAATAAATTAATACTCACAATACCCACTCCTGCTTCCCGACCACTGCTGCCCTCCGTCTCCGGCCGCCGGCGCCGCTCCTCGGATCTATGGGAGAGACGTCATGACGTCTCTCCCATAGCACCGCATAGACTAGAGGTCAATTATGACCTCTAGAGTCTATGGCCGCTCCCACAATGCAGTGCAGTGCGCGATGACTTCATCGTGCACCGCACAGCACCGCACAGCACCAGTAGTGGACCTTGCCACGGCGCCCTCCGGAAAGTGGCTCCCCGGGCAAAAAATCCTGCTTGCCCGTAGCAAGATCTGCTACTGTCTACAGGGAGCAGTGCCCCAATATAGGGGGTAATTCAGACCTGATCGCAGCAGCAAATTTGTTAGCAGTTGGGCAAAACCATGTGCACTGCAGGTGGGACAGATGTAACATGTGCAGAGAGAGTTAGATTTGGGTGGGTTATATTGTTTCTGTGCAGGGTAAATACTGGCTGCTTTATTTTTACACTGCAATTTAGATTTCAGTTTGAACACACCCCACCCAAATCTAACTCTCTCTGCACATGTTACATCTGCCCCACCAGCAGTGCACATGGGCCCTCATTCCGAGTTGTTCGCAGCAGTTCATCGCATCGCAAACGGCAAAAAAACTCAAACTGCGCATGCGCGAAAGCGGAAATACGCATAGCAAGCGATACGACGCTTGTGCAATATTACTAAACGAAAATCTGCTCGTAATACTGAACCGAAAACAGGGAGTGACGGAGGCGTGGCAGAGGCACGGCTTCGCAATCCAACGAAATGGGCGTGAAAGTGGGCGGCTAGTGTGGGAGTATGCAACCAGCAGTAGGCGTGTTTTTTGCAAAAATGCGTATCTTATGGTAAAAGTACATAACAAAGGTTCGCTATCTTGACGCAGCCGAAGAGTAAGGGTGCATACACACGGTGAGATTCGGACTTATCCGATTCTCACCGTGCGACAGGGGGCCGGGTCGGCACTTAGCCAGTATCGCAAGCACATAATGAGTGTGCTTGCGATGCTGGCTATGTGCGATTTTGGCTAAGTGTCAATCCTGACTATCTCTTCTATAGAGATAGCCAGGATTGACTTGCCTGCACAGCCTATTTTTTCGGCCGATGCCGACCGCGCGGGGCCGCGCATCGGCATCGGATCGGGATCGCAAGGTGACTGTCACCTTGCGATCTGCACTATCTTTTCTTCCGATTCTGACTATATAGTCAGAATCGGAAGAAAAAATCGACCCGTGTGTACACACCTTAAGTCTGCAGCTACTCAGCACTTGCGAAGTACTGTTACAAGTGTGTGTCTGCTCTAATTAGCAATTAATTGGCAACTGAATTCACCTGTTGAGCAATTACTCGCCAAACACTGCTCTTACAAAATACTACAAACAGCAATTATATGGCCACTTAATATTTGTATTGTTACCACGTATAAATCTGACACACTCACAAATAATGCACTGTATTTTTGGGACAAATATAAATACTTTGATGTTAAATGCATGTTTTAATTATTTGTTTAATACTATCAAATGTGACTAAACCAACTTATAAACTATATCAGCTAAATCTTCTCGACATAGACATATTCCTTTGTACATACCAAATAACATGAGCAACATAATGCAGCCTACATTTAATGTGACTTAATATGTTTTTTTTTGTTTTTTTTGTGGGAATATGTGTCCATATCTAATACCATGGCATGTTGCCCCTAGTAACCAAAGTTCCTAATTTTTTTTGTTTTTTTATATGGCCAATTAAGTGTTGTGCAAGGCATACAGATTTTAAATTAGAATATGCAATGTTTGTCTCAATATTCTGATTGTTCCCTTGTTCCACAAATGTCAATATGCCATGTTCAAGTTTACAGGGCACAGTTTTCATGAGTGCATAACCTTTAATAAAACACACAAACAATTGTAATGTAATTTTTTTTTACTTAAAAAAAAAAATACAAAATCACCAACACAACATGGCTACAAATGAGCATCACATACAGAGATGGACATAGCAGCAAGCAGATGGCAGTGGCAAAATGCACATAGCAGAACCCAGTACTATGGTAACCCCATCTTCTGACAAAATATGATGTTTTAAATTAACTAAGTGAACCCCCAGCCAGACTAAACTTTTAGGGGAACTGAGGTAGATTACGGAACCAACACACAAACACAAACATACACAGCACGCTAGGAAGAGGAAGATGGCTCAGGTGTAGGCACAAATAACTCACAGGCTACAATTTAAAGAAAACCTTTCACTTTGAGGGAGTTGTACATTCTGGCCACACAAGCCAAAAATAAAAATATATCGAGGCAACATGTAAAACATGGGTGCTGCCCATCTGGAGAGACATCACTTTCTCTTTTTTCCCCCCGCCTGATGTAGTTCTTCATGGCTCGGTCTGCGGAGCGACCTTCAAGGGCCCTGCCCAGTGGGATGTTCTTCCTGGGCAGGAGGAGGGGAGGGAACCGATGTGGCTGGCTCTCTGCCACTGTGGGCAAGGGAGACAGCAATGTCCTGGAGCCCTTGCCGAATCGAATTGGCAAGTTGTTGGAAGGAGGAGGCGAGTTGATCTTGGCCCTGCCTGATCTCTGCCAGACCTTGGCAGAGTTGAGCTACACCTTGCTCCACACTGTTTCTGTGCTCAGTGAGCCGGACAGGTATCTGGCTTACCTCCCGGAGCATCCTGTCCTGAAAAGCATTCAGGCTCTCACCATACCTGGCTATTTCAGACAGGATTTCCGGGATAGCAGAGGGTTGGGTGGGGGGGCCAGTTGGTATCTGGACAGATGGAATGTGTGGTCCCACACTGGCACAGACACTAGGACCCCCCACCTCAGCCTCAGCCACATAACCCTCCTGTGACTCTACCTGCTCACCCACCTGTGCTGTGTTATGTTCAAAGCAAATAGAAGAATGAGTGGAAAAAGAGTAGAAAAAAACAATATGAGACTTTTGGAACCAAAAAAATATTTCTTTAGGAATATGTGTGTAAACTTACCTGGCAAGTCATGTGCATGGAGTATTTCAGGCAGGTCCGTGTCCATATGAGACACCCCAACCCCCTCCTCGTAGCTCACACTGTCCATCACTATCTCCTCAAGATCTGTGTATTCCACAGTGGCAGCTGGACCTCCCACTGTTGCCCTCGAGGCATTTCACTCCGCAGACCTCTTGCCCTTCAGGCAGGATTTGAAGTCGGCCCAACTACATATGTGTTAAAAAAAAGGGGCAAGGGACATAAAAGTTATGAATACCTGCTTTAATTGATAGTACACATGTTATGTATTTGGTTGCTATAGGCAACATCACATCTAGCTAAGTTTGTAAGAATACTTGGCTCAGAAAATGGTTTGTCAATATACACTTACCGTCTTCGAACTTCCTGCGAGGTGCAGACTATTGAGCCGACTTCATTAACAGAATCAGTGATGTCCCTCCAAATTCTATCTTTGGATGCAGCACCCATGTTTTTGGGTCCTCGATGTATTTTTTCCATGGCCTGTGTGACCAAAACCCTTAACTCCCTCTTAGTGAAGGCAGGCTGTCTTTTCTTTTTTTTGGATGTAGACTGTGAGCTATCGTCCTGTCCTTCCTCACCATCTTCCTCTTCACTAGCTGCTTGTGTAGTTTGTGTTTGAGCTGCTAGTCCGGAATCACCCTCAGTTTCCCCACTATCTATGTCTGGCAGGGGATTCACTCCTAACTCCTGGGTATCAGAAGATGGAGTTTGTATAGTACTGGGTCCTGCTATTTCTAACTCAGCATTGGCAAAGTCAAGCATCTGCCTCTGCAGCGCTAGGCTTCGATGTGTTAAAGCAGCCATCTGCTGCTGCACCTCGTCCATCTCTGCTGCCATCTGCTCACGAGTAGCCATGTTGCTGGTGGCATGTGTGGATGCACGAGTGTCTAGCTATTTATAGCTGCGTGTGTTTTCCGGTGCGGAAATCCGCGCAGGTGTAAATTATGCAAATTGGTCCAGTAAATGTTGTACTAGCTATATAAACGCCCTGCATTCAGCCTGTGTGTGTGTGGGTGTATGCAGAAAATTACTGAAGCAAGGTGGACATTTCTTAGTGAGCACATTTCTGAGTGAGTTTTGCGAGTATTTTATATTGTTTCAGTACAGATTTTATCTGTAATGTTCTCCTTATCATGTATGTTGTGTAAGATTGTTGTATACAATGGTTTTAAAAAAAAAAACTTTTGTAGTTTTGAATTTAAACAACAATCATTTTTTTTATTTTTTTTATTTTTCTGTTTGGCTTGTGCATCTGTTTACCATAAAAATGACACACCATCTGATCCTAAAAAAACAAAAATTTGTGACTTTGTGTAGCTGTTTGTTCCAGCAAAATGTGGTGAGTAAACAGATTGTTACACTTAGTTGTGTTTTTTCTAAGCCCAAAAATAGGGTGAAAAAAATGTGTGTGTGTTGTTATATATATATATATATATAAATGTGTGTGTGTGTGTGTGTGTGTGTGTGTGTGTGTGTGTGTGTGTGTGTGTGTGTCCGCGGGTGCGAATCTCCGCCCATGCGAACTGTACAAACTGTCCAGCACATTAATGTACACATATAAATAAAGTTTATTACAGATGACACCATACAATTACAACCAATCACATGCCACCAAACACTATAAATATAAGCCCATATATGGAAAACGCCATTGCCATCATGCGCGCAGCAGCATTTACACACCGCGAGCTGCGTGTGTTGGTAGTGGTAATGGACCGCCGCGTAGGCCGTGCAGGGCCCTTTATCCCAAATAGGGTAAAGCGCGAGACCTACGCGGAGGTCCGCCGCTTATTGCGAACCCGCACCCGGAGCAGGAGGACCATCATCCAGCTGGAGAGGCGCTGGAGCGACCTCCGCAGGCGCACGCCGGACCTGTTGGCGGAACTCCGCCAACAAAACCGTGATATACGTAGGCGCAGTAAGTTACATATTGCATTAAATAACACAGATTATTAGCATAAACTTTGCCTATTTTCACTAAGTGATAGTGTGAAAATTTGCACACTGACAATGAACTATTGTAAAATAAACATGACACAGTGTGTGTGGTTAGGGCAAGCAGTACTAACTGTGTAGCAAGGTGCTTCTGAAAAAGTGCATGTTGTTGTACAGAGTTGCTACACAGGCTGTCAACTAAACCCAATAACTTGCTCAGTGGGGTAAATTTAATAAGGTGGGAGGTTTTTAGAACTGGTGATGTTGCTTATAGCAACCAATCAGATTCAATCTATTATATTCTAGAAGCAGCTTAATAAATGTTACGTATAATCTGATTGGTTGCTATGGGCAACATCACCAGTTTTAAAATTAGAAAAACCTATTAATGTTACCCCTGTGTCTTTAACATGGGACAGAACAGTGTAATAGAAAAATGCTGTTGTTATAATTTTTCATGCTACAACCTAAATATTACATATGTCATTCTAGGGCGAGCACAACGGCAAGCTGCTGCTGCTGCTGGGAGCTCCGACCGATCCCCTTCTCAGCCCCCCTCCCCTTCTGTCGCCCAATCCCCCTCTCCTTCCCAGTCCCCTTTTGTCGCCCAATCCCCCTCTCCTTCCCAGTCCCCTTCTCAGGCCCCCTCCCCTTCTGTCGCCCAATCCCCCTCTCCTTCCCAGTCCCCTTCTCAGCCCCCCTCCCCTTCTGTCGCCCAATCCCCCTCTCCTTCCCAGTCCCCTTTTGTCGCCCAATCCCCCTCTCCTTCCCAGTCCCCTTCTCAGGCCCCCTCCCTTCTGTCGCCAATCCCTCTCTCCTTCCCAGTCCCCTTCTCAGCCCCCCTCCCCTTCTGTCGCCCAATCCCCCTCTCCTTCCCAGTCCCCTTCTCAGGCCCCCTCCCCTTCTGTCGCCCAATCCCCCTCTCCTTCCCAGTCCCCTTCTCAGCCCCCCTCCCCTTCTGTCGCCCAATCCCCCTCTCCTTCCCAGTCCCCTTCTCAGGCCCCCTCCCCTTCTGTCGCCCAATCCCCCTCTCCTTCCCAGTCCCCTTCTCAGGCCCCCTCCCCTTCTGTCGCCCAATCCCGCTCTCCTTCCCAGTCCCCTTCTCAGCCCCCCTCCCCTTCTGTCGCCCAATCCCCCTCTCCTTCCCAGTCCCCTTCTCAGGCCCCCTCCCTTTCTGTCGCCCAATCCCCCTCTCCTTCCCAGTCCCCTTCTCAGGCCCCCTCCCCCTCTCTTTACCAATACTCATCTCTGTCCCCCTCCCCCTCTGAAGGCCAAACAACCACTCCGGCCACCTCCCCCTCTCTTTCCCAGTCCCCCTCTCTGGCCCCCTCCCCCTCTGTTGCCCAAACACCCTCTCTGCCCCCCTCCCCGTCTCAATCAGACCCACCCTCTGAAAACAGCTCCCCAATCCCTCCTCCTTCCCCAATCCAGCCTCCTTCCCCAATCCAGCCTCCTACCCCCATCCAGCCTCCTACCCCCATCCAGCCGCCTTCCCCCATCCAGCCGCCTTCCCCACCCAGTGAATGGGCAGCAGAAGCCCCAGCGGATATTCCGGGGAGTCCGCATGTGGCAGATGAGAGTAAGTTTTTCAACATTTAAAATGTATTGGTTACCTACTTACAATTACAATACATGCAGTGTTGTACTGTGGCCAATCTTGGCCCAAGGAAAAATGTTTGTGTTCTTCTTCATGGTATAGATGTTGCTTGTACATTTATGTGAGTATCATTAGATGTACAGTGTCTATGTGTGCAATGTTTAGGCTGTCCACTCTAGGTCGACACTCATTAGGTCGACAGGGTTGCCAGGACAACAGGGTTTATATGTGCTAGGTTGTCAGTGAAACAGTTAGACCTGAGTGGAGTTTAGTATGTTGTTGGTCTTTTACACTTGTGCCTGGGTATTCCTAATATTTGCACATTCAACTCGCATGCTTCACTTTGTTAGCCAGGCTAACGACACAATGATTTGTGTTGTGAAAGTTACACTCACAAAATGATTATTTGATTTTTAAAAACCTGTTTGACCTTATGTAGTAAGGCAGGCTTTCAGGGAGTGTGGGCATGCTAGGATATTTTGGCCTTCTGAAGATGTTGATATGCAGTGTGATGATGCAGGGCAAACACCACAAAAGATAAGTCTGCTTCACTCCAGATGTGAATGAATCCCAACATGGTGTTACATTT
The DNA here is from genome assembly GCF_028390025.1 of Pseudophryne corroboree. Lineage (NCBI taxonomy): Eukaryota > Metazoa > Chordata > Amphibia > Anura > Myobatrachidae > Pseudophryne > Pseudophryne corroboree. The sequence continues at coordinate 937,091,045 of NC_086447.1, forward strand.
ACTAAGATGGTAGTTTTCTTTAAGATAGGATGTTGCCCATAGCAACCAATAAGATTATACTTGTAATTTTTTTGGCCCCTTCTACAAGATATGTTGAATTTGATTGGTTGCTATGGTCAACGTCCCATCTTAAATAGAACTCCCATATTAGTAAATGTACCCCATGGTGTGGTACACTTTATAAAAAATTAATAATTAAAAAAAAACATTGCTGAGCAGGCTTGTGTTTTGTTCTGCTACTGATTTATCCTTAAAACAGCCATGATGTAGTCACTTTGCCATTAAAGCAGGCCTGTCCAAACTGCGTCCCTCCAGCTGTTGAGAAACTACACATCCCAGCATGCCCTGACACAGCTTTTGCATTCTCTGACCCCAAAACTGTGTCAAGGCATGCTGGTATATGTAGTTTCACAACAGCTGGAGGGCCGCAGTTTGGACATGCCTGCATTAAAGTGTGCTTTGTGCCTTGCTTGTATAATAGGTAATGTGAGTAAAGGGCCCTACTCACTGGCCGACCCGCCGCCGAGCTGCCCGACGGCGGATACGGCCGACGAGCGACCCGGCTGCGGGGGGGGCAGTGATGGGGGGAGTGAAGTTTCTTCACTCCCCCCGTCACGCGGCTGCATTGAAGTGCAGGCAAATATGGACGAGATCGTCCATATTGGCCTGCATGCACAGCCGACGGGAGACCAGCGATGAACGAGCGCGGGGCCGCGCATCGTTCATCGCAGGAGTCTCCACACTGAAAGATATGAACGAGTTCTCGTTCATTTATGAACGAGATCGTTCATATCTTTCAAAAAATCGGCCAGTGTGTAGGGCCCTTAAGTTAGTAATGTTTATGTTGCCTCTTAATTTCAGATGTTGCAGTTGGAGATCCCACTACTTTTGTGGGCATTCTTGCCACCATGCGCCAACACCTTCAGGGATTATTGAGGAGTGTGGAGCAGCTGGAAAAGTTTTCATAATTTTTATTTAAAATCATTTTATTTTTCCGTTTAAAAAAAATCAAACACACCAAAAAATTTTTATTACAAACAATAAAAAAATAATATTTCAAGTTAAGCGGGTGTTGTGTTTATTAATGCAATAAAGGAACAGCAGATTGGCTAGCAGAAATTGATTACCTTAAACATTTCACACATCTAACGTAAGATTTAAAAAAAAAAAAAAAAACAGTTAGGAGGTTATTGTCTAAAAAAACATGTAAACACCTTCATTCACAAACTACACCTCTACACAAAAAAAAAAAAAAAAAATTAGACCAGGCACATTTAAAACATTATATTTTTATTTTAAACATTTAAATGTGGATGGCCAATTATGCCTACAAAGTGTTCTTCAGGTATTTTTTGAAGACTTAATAGGTCATGACCATTATCATTCATTACACTAATTGGATTCGTAATTGAGGAGAGCTTGTGGACTTTAAACTGAAAGGTGTAATTTAACTTAATAGAAAAAAAAATACATTGCTGTGCGTTTTTCCGCAAAAGCGTGTGCAATTTTAAGAAGAATGTGTAAATCTACGAAAAGTTAGTATTTTTACGATGAGGTTTGTGTTAATGCGATGGTTTCGCATTACTGCGATGTCATTTGGCATACGCCCACTTTGTGTAATACTGCAGAAAAATTAGCAAAAATACGTTGGAGGCGGATATTCGCTATTTTGCAACATGTTCGCAATTTTGCGCATACCTTGGCCCTCATTCCGAGTTGTTCGCTCGCTAGCTACTTTTAGCAGAAATGCAAACACATAGGGGGTCATTCGGAGTTGTTCGCTCGCAAGCTGCTTTTAGCAGCTTTACACACGCTAAGCCGCCGCTTACTGGGAGTGAATCTTAGCTTCTTAAAATTGCGAACGAAAGATTCGCAATATAGCGAAATGACATCTCTGTGCAGTTTCTGAGTAGCTCCAGACTTACTCGGCATCTGCGATCAGTTCAGTGCTTGTCGTTCCTGGTTTGACGTCATAAACACACCCAGCGTTCGCCCAGACACTCCTCCGTTTCTCCAGCCACTCCCGCGTTTTTCTCAGAAACGGTAGCGTTTTTTCGCACACACCCATAAAACGGCCTGTTTCCGCCCAGAAACACCCACTTCCTGTCAATCACATTACGATCACCAGAACGAAGAAAAAACCTCGTAATGCCGTGAGTAAAACTCCAAACTGCATAGCAAATTTACTTGGCGCAGTCGCACTGCGGACATTGCGCATGCGCATTAGCGACTAATCGCTCCGTTGCGAAAAAAAATAACGAGCGAACAACTCGGAATGACCCCCATTGGAGTGTATTTTAGCATAGCAGAATTGCTAACAAAAGATTAGCAATTGCTAACGAAAGATTAGCAATTCTGCTAATATTAGCAGAATTGCTAACGAAAGCAATTTCCTTGCAGTTTCTGAGTAGCTCCAGACCTACTCCTAGATTGCGATCACCTCAGTCCGTTTAGCTCCTGGTTTGACGTCACAAACACGCCCAGCGTCCGAACAGCCACTCCTCCGTTTCTCCAGACACTCCTGCGTTTTTACCTGGCACGCCTGCGTTTTTTAGCACACTCCCTGGAAACGGCCAGTTTCCGCCCAGAAACTCCCACTTTCTGTCAATCAGCAGAGCGATTGAAAAGCTTCGTTCGCCTGTGAGTAAAATAGCATAGTTTTGTGTAAATTTGCTTAGCTCGTGCGCCCTGAGATGCATACGCATGCGCAGAACTGCCGGATTTTAGCCTATTAGCAATTCTGCTAAAATTAGCAGCGAGCGAACAACTCGAAATGAGGGCCCTTGTGCGAACGAAAAAAATAGCGAACAACTCGGAATGACCACCATGGTTTTGCCCAACTGCTAACAAATTTGCTGCTGCGATCAACTCTGAATTAGGCCCATAATGCAACAAGTTAGTGGCACTTGGAGACTTATATTGAAGTCAAGAGAATGCCGTTTCCTATCCTATATTTCGTGGGTGACGATGGGCTCACCCTGAAATGTAGGATAATAAGGGTAATCTTTTGTGCCGCCAACTTGCTGCATTATAATATATTATATATATATATATATATATACACACACATATATACACACATACATACACATATACACCCACACACTGCTCAAAAAAATAAAGGGAACACTTAAACAACACAATGTAACTCCAAGTCAATCGCACTTCTGTGAAATCAAACTATCCACTTAGGAAGCAACACTGATTGACAATCAATTTCACATGCTGTTGTGCAAATGGAATAGACAACAGGTGGGAATTATAGGCAATTAGCAAGACACCCCCAATAAAGGAGTTGTTCTGCAGGTGGTGACCACAGACCACTTCTCAGCTCCTATGCTTTCTGGCTGATGTTTTGGTCACTTTTGAAAGCTGGCGATGCTTTCACTCTAGTGGTAGCATGAGACGGAGTCTACAACCCACACAAGTGGCTCAGGTAGTGCAGCTCATCCAGGATGGCACATCAATGCGAGCTGTGGCAAGAAGGTTTGCTGTGTCTGTCAGCGTAGTGTCCAGAGCATGGAGGCGCTACCAGGAGACAGGCCAGTACATCAGGAGACATGGAGGAGGCTGTAGGAGGGCAACAACCCAGCAGCAGGACCGCTACCTCCGCCTTTGTGCAAGGAGGAACAGGAGGAGCACTGCCAGAGCCCTGTAAAATGACCTCCAGCAAGCCACAAATGTGCATGTGTCTACTCAAACGATCAGAAAGAGAATCCATGAGGGTGATATGAGGGCCCGACGTCCACAGGTGGGGGTTGTGCTTACAGCCCAACACCGTGCAGGACGTTTGGCATTTGCCAGAGAACACCAAGATTGGCAAATTCGCCACTGGCACCCTGTGCTCTTCCCAGATGAAAGCAGGTTCTCACTGAGCACATGTGACAGACGTGACAGAGTCTGGAGACGTCAAGGAGAACGTTCTGCTGCCTGCAACATCCTCCAGCATGACCGGTTTGGCAGTGGGTCAGTAATGGTGTGGGGTGGCATTTCTTTGGGGGGCCGCACAGCTCTCCATGTGCTCGCCAGAGGTAGCCTGACTGCCATTAGGTACCGAGTTGAGATCCTCAGACCCCTTGCGAGACCATATGCTGGTGCGGTTGGCCCTGGGTTCCTCCTAATGCAAGACAATGCTAGACCTCATGTGGCTGGAGTGTTTCAGCAGTTCCTGCAAGATGAAGGCATTGATGCTATGGACTGGCCCGCCCATTCCCCAGACCTGAATCCAATTGAGCACATCTGGGACATCATGTCTCGCTCCATCCACCAACGCCACGTTGCACCACAGACTGTCCAGGAGTTGGCGGATGCTTTAGTCCAGGTCTGGGAGAAGATCCCTCAGGAGACCATCCGCCACCTCATCAGGAGCATGCCTTTTTTTCTTGCATGCCCAGGCGTTGTAGGGAGGTCATACAGGCACGTGGAGGCCACACACACTACTGAGCCTCATTTTGACTTGTTTTCAGGACATTACATCAAAGTTGGATCAGCCTGTAGTGTGTTTTTCCACTTTAATTATGAGTGTGACTCCAAATCCAGACCTCCATGGGTTAATAAATTTGATTTCCATTGATAATTTTTGTGTGATTTTGTTGTCAGCACATTCAACTATGTAAAGAACAAAGTATTTAATAATAGTGATGTGCACCGGAAATTTTTCGGGTTTTGTGTTTTGGATTCGGTTCCGCGGCCGTGTTTTGGATTCGGACGCGTTTTGGCAAAACCTCCCTGAAATTTTTTTGTCGGATTCGGGTGTGTTTTGGATTCGGGTTTTTTTTTTACAAAAAAACCCTCAAAAACAGCTTAAATCATAGAATTTGGGGGTCATTTTGATCCCATAGTATTATTAACCTCAATAACCATAATTTCCACTCATTTTCAGTCTATTCTGAACACCTCACAATATTATTTTTAGTCCTAAAATTTGCACCGAAGTCGCTGGATGACTAAGCTAAGCAACACAAGTGGCCGACACAAACACCTGGCCCATCTAGGAGTGGCACTGCAGTGTCAGGCAGGATGGCACTTCAAAAAAATTGTCCCCAAACAGCACATGATGCAAAGAAAAATTAAAGAAAAAAGAGGTGCAAGATGGAATTGTCCTTGGGCCCTCCCACCCACCCTTATGTTGTATAAACAGGACATGCACACTTTAACGAACCCATCATTTCAGCGACAGGGTCTGCCACACGACTGTGACTGAAATGACTGGTTGGTTTGGGCCCCCGCCAAAAAAAGAAGCAATCAATCTCTCCTTGCACAAACTGGCTCTACAGAGGCAAGATGTCCACCTCATCATCATCCTCCGATTCCTCACCCCTTTCACTGTGTACATTCCCCTCCTCACAGATTATTAATTCGTCCCCACTGGAATCCACCATCTCAGGTCCCTGTGTACTTTGTGGAGGCAATTCCTGCTGGTGAATGTCTCCACGGATATAATTCATTTTGATGAACATCATCTTCTCCACATTTTCTGGAAGTAACCTCGTACGCCGATTGCTGACAAGGTGAGCGGCTGCACTAAACACTCTTTCGGAGTACACACTGGAGGGAGGGCAACTTAGGTAGAATAAAGCCAGTTTGTGCAAGGGCCTCCAAATTGCCTCTTTTTCCTGCCAGTATACGTACGGACTGTCTGACGTGCCTACTTGGATGCGGTCACTCATATAATCCTCCACCATTCTTTCAATGGTGAGAGAATCATATGCAGTGACAGTAGACGACATGTCAGTAATCGTTGGCAGGTCCTTCAGTCCGGACCAGATGTCAGCACTCGCTCCAGACTGCCCTGCATCACCGCCAGCGGGTGGGCCCGGAATTCTTAGCCTGTTCCTCGCACCCCCAGTTGCGGGAGAATGTGAAGGAGGAGATGTTGACGGGTCACGTTCCGCTTGACTTGACAATTTTCTCACCAGCAGGTCTTTGAACCTCTGCAGACTTGTGTCTGCCGGAAAGAGATACAACGTAGGTTTTAAATCTAGGATCGAGCACGGTGGCCAAAATGTAGTGCTCTGATTTCAACAGATTGACCACCCGTGAATCCTGGTTAAGCGAATTAAGGGCTCCATCCACAAGTCCCACATGCCTAGCGGAATCGCTCTGTTTTAGCTCCTCCTTCAATGTCTCCAGCTTCTTCTGAAAAAGCCTGATGAGGGGAATGACCTGACTCAGGCTGGCAGTGTCTGAACTGACTTCACGTGTGGCAAGTTCAAAGGGTTGCAGAACCTTGCACAACATTGAAATCATTCTCCACTGCGCTTGAGTCAGGTGCATTCCCCCTCCTTTGCCTATATCGTGGGCAGATGTATAGGCTTGAATGGCCTATTGCTGCTCCTCCATCCTCTGAAGCATATAGAGGGTTGAATTCCACCTCGTTACCATCTCTTGATTCAGATGATGGCAGGGCAGGTTTAGGAGTGTTTGGTGGTGCTCCAGTCTTCTGTACGCGGTGGCTGAATGCCGAAAGTGGCCCGCAATTCTTCGGGCCACCGACAGCATCTCTTGCACGCCCCTGTCGTTTTTTAAATAATTCTGCACCACCAAATTCAATGTATGTGCAAAACATGGGACGTGCTGGAATTTGCCCAGATGTAATGCACGCACAATATTGCTGGCGTTGTCCGATGTCACAAATCCCCAGGAGAGTCCAATTGGGGTAAGCCATTCTGCGATGATCTTCCTCAGTTTCCGTAAGAGGTTGTCAGCTGTGTGCCTCTTCTGGAAAGCGGTGATACAAAGCGTAGCCTGCCTAGGAACGAGTTGGCGTTTGCGAGATGCTGCTACTGGTGCCGCCGCTGCTGTTCTTGTTGCGGGAGGCAATACATCTGCCCAGTGGGCTGTCACAGTCATATAGTCCTGAGTCTGCCCTGCTCCACTTGTCCACATGTCCGCGGTTAAGTGGACATTGGGTACAACTGCATTTTTTAGGACACTGGTGACTCTTTCTGACGTCTGTGTACATTTTTGGTATCGCCTGCCTAGAGAAATGGAACCTAGATGGTATTTGGTACCGGGGACACAGTACCTCAATCAAGTCTCTAGTTGCCTCTGAATTAACGGTTGATACCGGAACCACGTTTCTCACCGCCCAGGCTGCCAAGGCCTGAGTTATCTGCTTTGCAGCAGGATGACTGCTGTGATATTTCATCTTCCTCGCAAAGGACTGTTGGACAGTCAATTGCTTACTGGAAGTAGTACAAGTGGTCTTCCGACTTCCCCTCTGGGATGACGATCGACTCCCAGCAGCTACAACAGCAGCGCCAGCAGCAGTAGGCGTTACACTCAAGGATGCATCGGAGGAATCCCAGGCAGGAGAGGACTCGTCAGACTTGCCAGTGACACGGCCTGCAGGACTATTGGCTTTCCTGGGTAAGGAGGAAATTGGTGGTGTGGTTTGCAGGAGCTTGGTTACAAGAGGAAGGGATTTAGTGGTCAGTGGACTGCTTCCACTGTCATCCAAAGTTTTTGAACTTGTCACTGACTTATGATGAATGCGCTGCAGGTGTATAAGGGAGGATGTTCTGAGGTGGGTAACGTCCTTACCCCTACTTATTACAGCTTGACAAAGGCAACACACGGCTTGACACCTGTTGACCGCATTTGTGTTGAAATAATTCCACACCGAAGAGCTGATTTTTTTTGTATTTTGACCAGGCATGTCAATGGCCATATTCGTCCCACGGACAACAGGTGTCTCCCCGGGTGCCTGACTTAAACAAACCACCTCACCATCAGAATCCTCCTTGTCAATTTCCTCCCCAGCGCCAGCAACACCCATATCCTCATCCTGGTGTACTTCAACAGTGACATCTTCAATTTGACTATCAGGAACCGGACTGCGGGTGCTCCTTCCAGCACTTGCAGGGGGCGTGCAAATGGTGGAAGGCGCAAGCTCTTCCCGTCCAGTGTTGGGAAGGTCAGGCATCGCAACCGACACAATTGGACTCTCCTTGGGGATTTGTGATTTAGAAGAATGCACAGTTCTTTGCTGTGCTTTTGCCAGCTTAAGTCTTTTCATTTTTCTAGCGAGAGGATGAGTGCTTCCATCCTCATGTGAATCTGAACCACTAGCCATGAACATAGGCCAGGGCCTCAGCCGTTCCTTGCCACTCCGTGTCGTAAATGGCATATTGGCAAGTTTACTCTTCTCATCAGACGCTTTCAATTTTGATTTTTGGGTAATTTTACTGAACTTTTGTTTTTTGGATTTTACATGCTCTCTACTATGACATTGGGCATCGGCCTTGGCAGACGACGTTGATGGCATTTCATCGTCTCGGCCATGACTAGTGGCAGCAGCTTCAGCACGAGGTGGAAGTGGATCTTGATCTTTCCCTATTTTAACCTCCACATTTTTGTTCTCCATTTTTTAATGTGTGGAATTATATGCCAGTATCAATAGCAATGGCCTACTACTATATATACTGCGCACAACTAAAAT